>NC_046662.1:57023999-57059782 GCF_010883055.1 Belonocnema kinseyi | reverse complement strand
CCATACCTGTTATTACGTTCGATTGAAAGAAACACATACTGCAGTGTCGCATATTATAGATATCTCCCGAGGCAATATCCTAAAACTCTCTCCGTGCTCTGTTAAATCGAGTTCGCGCTGATGATTTTAGAGTATTGAGCGAGCACACAGCGAGGTTTCAAAAAAATATTCAATGTTTCAGAAGTGCTCGCTAAAGCCTCTTTAATACTCGCGGAAGCCTACTTATTTCCGAATCCACAATTTTCGGGTGTTTTCGAGGAAAAACGAGGACTGTAAATTTATGAAAAGCTCTCTCCAACCTCGCGCAGAACTCTATTTTTCGTGACAGATCATGCAGGGAGGACTTGCCGAGTATCAGGATTTTGCCTCGGGCTTCTGCAACAGTAGCTTTCTTTCTTTTTGTGATAAACTTCATATTTTAAACATAGTTTACTGGTTGCCGAATACTTAAGTATTAATTGCTGATTTTCTCAGAATGTGGAGGTAATAAGTATTAATTAATTGAAAGTGCGCGTAAATAATTTGTTATGGCACATGCAAGATTCAAAAAGTTGTCGACGCCTATTAAGCGGGGCTAAATCTCTACTGTTTACTCCCTAGGAAGTTTTTAATTAATTTATTACTTTTTACTCCCTAGGGAGAAAAAGTAATTTTTACTGTAAAAACTGTGAGAAAATTTTGGAATGCAATTTTGTGGTAACTTACGGAAAGTTACCATGTATAATTGCTCAAATTGCCGGAAATTTTGAAAAATTCTCATAAATTTATAAAAATTTAAAAATTGAATTTTGGGTCATTTATTTTCAGTTTCCATGAATTACCTATAATGTTACCATAAATTACAAAAAAATATATGGTAAGTTACCCTATTTAAATGAAAAATTACCATAGATGACCGAAAATTTCCATTAATTTCTGGAAATTTATACAAATGTTTAAAATTGAATTTTAGGTAATTTATGGTAAATTACTGGTTCTACCTGTACAATAATGATAAATGAAGGAAAAATTTCCAACAAATTTTCGCAAATGTTTCGACCGTAAATTTGTCAAAATGTTTAAATAGGAATTTTGTTTAATTTATGGTAAGCTACCATACTTACTTGTAAAATTACTATACATGACGAGAAATTTCCAAAAATGTTCGCAAATTTGTAGAAACTTAAAAATTAAATTTTGGGTAGTTTATCTTCAGTTTCCATAAATTACCTAATATTATTACCATAATTTACCGAAAAATTTTATAAATTTCCGGAAATTTATCAAAATGTTTGAAATCGAATTTTGGGAAATTTATGGTAAGTTATCATATTTACCTGTAAAAGTACCATGAATCAGCGAAATTTTCCATACATTTCCGGAAATTTGTTATCAGTTTAAAAAAAAATTTTAAGCAATTTTTTGTAAGTTACTATAAATTACTGGTAATATTACCGTAATTTACCAAAAAATTTCATAAATTTCCAGAAATTTATAAAAATGTTTAAAATTGGATTTTAGCAAATTTATGGTAAATTATTATATATATCTGTAAAATTACCATAAATGACCGAAAATTTTCAAAAATTTCCTGAAGTTTATAAAAATATTTAAAATTGAATTTTTGATCATTTTTGGTAAGTTACCATACTTACCTGCAAAATTGTCATTAATAAATGAAAATTTCCATAAATTTCAAGAAATTTTTTAAAATGCTTAAAACTAATTTTTAGGTCATTTATGGTAAGTTACCAAATTTACCTGTAAAATTATCATAATTTGCCGTAAACCAGTATTTATTTATTCGAAATCTAATATGGGCTTAACTCATAACTGAATTTCAAGCACTGTCTGAAATCATCGAGTGGTTATAAAAAATATCGTATGCGCCAAGGGAGGATGGGACTTTTTCTCCTAGGTGCATAATATACTATTATACCATCAGAAAATTATTTGGTTGAAATATGGACAACAAAATATTTAATTTGTCCAACTAAATTTTTTGATTTTTTAATCCAATCTTTTGGTAGATGGAGTCTTTGGTAGATTCAACAAAATTGGTGCAGCAAAATAATATTGGAGCTGTTTAAAGTGAGATTTATCCATCATTTTATTTCAAATATTTTTACTCCTTTGTGTTTTTTTTAAGAATTCAGAAGATTACCCCTTTTTTACTTTGGTTCGTTTCTTTAGTCTGGCTTAAAATTTAAATTTTTCATAACAATTTTCTATAGAGAAAACATGCGTGTTAAAGCATAATCCAAACCTATTATTCTATAGAAAGTTCTCATGCCTATCGACTACTATTACAAAATACTATTGCACGGAGACAAACACCTTTGTAAAAATCAATTTTACAATTTTTCCGACTCTCAAAAGTGTCTTTGGGCTATTTTTATATTTTTGAATTTCTTAGACAGAAAAATTTATTCTTATTTGAAGAAAACAAACGAAGCACAGTGGGCTGAAGCGGGAACTTTTTATTCAAAATCACCTACAGCCTACAATTGTAAACTTTTTTTCAAAATTTGTTTTTTGAAGTGATAAGCAATAGTTGCGTAAGAGCGTCTACTGATTATAATTTTTAATTAATATAATTTTTTATTTGTTATATAAATAAACAAAAAGCAAAAATGAGACATTATTTTATTATTATTTTTTATCTTTACATAAATAACTCAATTAATCATATCCTCAATGAAAATAAATGTCAAAGTATCTGCAGAATATATATAATTTACAGGATATCGAATCTAATTGTTATAAACTAATTATATGAACAAAATATCACCATCGCGGAAATTTTGCTTGCAAAAATATTTGTGAGGTAAAATTGCTTAATTTTATCGGTAAGATCACATTTTATTATAAAAACGTTGTTTCTGGCATTATTTGCTTATTTTATAAACAAACTATATAAACAAATGTATAGGTCAGACATTTATTGGCCGAAAGTAATCGTTTTTTCTCTCTAATCGTCTTCAAATTACATAAGTGGTGATTTTTAGTGACGAAAATTTTTCAATCGATATCATTTGTTTATTTTATAAAAAAAATTTATAAGCAAATGCATAGCTTAACCATTTATAGACAGAAATTAACCGTTCTTATTTCTAATCAACTTTAAATTATATAAGTTATCACTTTTAGTGATGCAGACTTGTCATTCAATATTATTTGCTTATTTTACAAAACAAATTCTATGAACAAATGCATAGTTGCGCAATTTATTGGGAGAAAGTAACTGTTTTTCATTCCTAATGCCTTTAAATGATATCAGTAATGGAGTTTAGTTATAATTAGTTGTAATTTGATATTATTTGTTTACTCTATAAACAAATTTTATAAACAAATTGAATAATTTTTTCATTTATTAATAAAAAGTACTTATATTTCTTTCTCATTAAATTCCAATTATATAAGTGATAATGTTTAGTGTTAAATACTTCTTGTTCGATATTATTTTTTTATTTCATACGTAAATGTTATAAATAAATGCATAGTTTGGTCATTCGTAAACAGAAAGTAATCCTTCTTTTATTATTGTCTTGAAATTATATTACTGAAAGTTTTATGTGATGTTCTAGTAAAATTAGCTTCCAAGTTCATCTATAAATGGTCAAACTATGAATTTATTTATGAAATAAACAAATAATATCGGATGAAAAAACGTCATCACTAAGCATCACTACTAATATAATTTTAAGGTATTAGGACAAAAATTAATTTAGGTCTATAAATGGATAAACTATGCATTTGTTTATAACGTTTGGTTGTGAATAAATAAGTAATAACGAATTACAAGTTGAAATCAATGAAAATTACCACTAATATAATTAAAGGACAATTAGAAAGAGAAACGGTTACTCTCGATATGTAAATGGCCAATCTATTCATTTGTTTATAAAAATGGTTAAAAACATAAACAAATAATTTTGAATGGCCAGTCGCCGTAATTAAACGTCCCTACTTGTGTAATTTGAAGACGATGAGAGAAAAATGCGATCACTTTCTCTCTATAAATGACGAGACCTTGCATTTTTTTATAAATTTTGTTGATAAAATTAACAAATAATAAGGCATGACTAATAGTTCTCACTAGGTATTACCACTAATATAATTTAAAGATACTACAAAAAAAAAACGATTACTTTTGGTTAATAAATGCCTAAGATATGCACTTTTTATATAATTTGTTTATGAAATAAACAAAATTATAACAGGTAACAAACTTTTACAGTCAAATATATGATCGTATTACTTTCAAATATACTTTGCAAGCAAAACTTCAACGATGTTGATAGTTTATTATTTTAATTTCTTTATAACAATCAGATTCGATACCCTGTTGATTATTTATATCATTTATGATACTTCGACATTCATTTTCATCGCGAATGGGATTAATTAAGTTATTTATGTGAATATAAAAAGTAATGATTAAAAAATGTCTCATTTTCGCTCTTTGTTTATTTATAGAACAAAGCAATTCAATTGTTTATGTTTAAAATAAATGTTAGGAAAACTTTATCATTAAATTATGTATTGGTATCAAAATCTAATGAAGATCGAAAATTGAACAGGCATAAAATAAAAAGATTCTTATGCTAAAAATATTTATTCCTTTTAAAATTTATTTTCCATTCAATTATATTAACTTAGTATTGGCTATTATTTTCGATAGTGGATTTTTATTCCCAATAATGGAGGAAATTGTAAAAATACAGTGATTTAAACCAATGGAGGAACACCGTTTTACCTTGGGTCATTCGTCTAAATTTAGCATTACTAGTAGTACAGAAATATAGGACATGGAAGCCTTAAAAACATTTTTGAAATTTTCGATGTCCATGCTATAAAATTTCCCAGCAGTTATATAAAATTTCACTCTAGCCCTCATCATCATAAAAAGTAAGTCCTTCTCTAAATTTTTTGTTAAATTATACCACGGGCACTTGTAGATTGAATCTACCAAAATTTCGTTTGATGTTGATAAATAATCCCCAGCGTAACAGTAAAGAAAAAGTTGCACCATCAGAACAACGAATGAAAACAGCAGCCTTAGAAACACTAAAGTGTTGCCTGCTTTTACGCCAATAATTATCTGGATTCCTGTAAATTAGATAAAGCATAAATAAGTGTTTTAATAATAATTTAAAAAAATTAAGTATTAGCTTTCTGAGATCATTTTCATAAAAATGACTAAAATTTGAAATACAGCTTATGCGAATAATAATCATTCAATAATAAAGACCTAAAACGACGATAACCAATGAGCTGAGAAAGAGCTGCATGAGAAGAATTCCATTGAAAGAATCATCAAGTTGTTGAGACAGATTAATAAGATGCTTGTGTCTCTTAATTAAAATATGAAGACTTCTACGAAGTTGAATTCCATCACCAATCATCCCGAATTCAGTCAGGTCATTTCTTAAAATTTCAAATTGTCCACAGGTATGCATAGCGAGTCCAAAGAAGAAAACATCAGTACCACAATTTCCAATTGTGGTGTATATCAGCTGAACACTCTGGAGGGCATAAACCCATTTATTAGTCGTCAACGACATATTTTTATAAACGCAATTCATTGGCAGTGGAAGTGGATTTTGAGGCAGACTGACATTTTCAAATTTGGATTGATCAGCCAACAAAAGTGGCAGATTTGCAGTAATTATAGTTGTTGTGACAAAGCATGCAACAGACATTTGCCCAATGTAGACAGATCTGCCTGTATGAGCGTAAGATCTCATGATTTTATATGAATTTTCATTTTCATTTGATACCCAATCTTTAATTGCTGAAGATATGACAAGGTACATTTTGCTATGATGGATTCTAAGCATGACTATTTTTAAGAGGCACATTACAGCACATGATAAAGTTCCTATGAGGTCTATTTTCAAATTTATTGTACTGCAATCCTGGCATATGTCAATTAATAAACTCACCACCAAGTTAATCTAAAGAAGAAAATTTAATTAATGAGATTTGTTCCATTAATTTGTGTATAATACGAATATCTCATTTATAAATATGTATGACTGTTTAATAACTTATCATTGCCACGCCTACTTTCTCTGAGTATGCCTCTTTACCACACCTATTTTCCCTAACCACTCCTGCATCCCAGACCACGCCCATTTTTAACACGCCTTTTCCACGCCTATTTTAGGTGACGCTCATTCGTCGTGTCCTTTTACGATTTTCGACCCTCAACCCTACCTTTGGCCACGTGGATTTTTAAGCAACCAAAGCTGTTTTTTGGTATATTTCCACTTTTATCATTTTATCGTTCTAATGCGAGCTGAATTAATAAAAACCAATAAAAAAATCTAATTCTTTTTCATTGAAAGGTAAATAATTTCTCATTTGAAAACGTACCTTCATATTATTGGTTACATGTTGCCATTTCTACATTTCTTCTTTTTTGTTTGAAAATTTGTTGTTTTTTTTTCGTACAAAATTAGTTTTCTGAACTAGAAATTGAACTATTTAATTATTGGTTAAAAATTTATCATTTTTAGGTAAAACTTTAAGAAATTAGTACAAAATATTTTTATGCATTTTGTTGTTAATTCGTATGTTCAGTAGAAAATTAGTTTTCCTGGTTGAAAATTTAATTTAAATATGTATGGTTCTTTTAATAACTCATAATTGCCACGCCCACTTTCTCTGATCAAGCCTCTTGCCCATGCCTATTTTCCCAAACCACTCCCAGTCTGTCAGCATTAATTTTCGACCACGCCTTTTGCCACGCCTATTTTTGTGCACGCCCATTTGTTATACCCTTTTTTGGTTGTCTACTCTGAATCACGCCTTTGGCCACGTTGATTTTTGAGCAAGCAAAAAATGTAAATTTAGACTTCACACTTTTCCCCCTATTACCCACTTTTCAACTGCTTTAAAAAAATTTTTCCACTGGTTTTTGGAAAATTTTCACTTTTTCTTTCGTTTTTTCGCTTAATTTCGAACTGATTTATTTGAATTCAATAAGAAAATCTAATTCCTTTTCGTTAAAAATTAATTTTTCTTTATTTAAAAGTCTAATATTACATTTTTGGTTTCATATTGCCCGAAAAAATGTAGCTTTTTCATTATTGGTTAAAAATATATTGCTTTTAGTTAAAAATTTAACAATTTGGTAAAAATGTACATATATGTATTTTGTTAAAAATTCGTTTTTTGTGTTGAAATCTAATTTTTTGACTTTGAATTTAATTATTCTAATTTTGGTTGAGTACTGATAGTTTTTATTTTAAAAAACTAACTTCTTCGTTAAAAGTTAACCTGTCGTTCAAAAACATATACTCTGAATTGAAAATTCTAATATAATTCGCATTTTTGTTTTGAAAATTAAGCAATTTGGTTCAAATCGTTCTTCTATGTTTAGTGAAAAATTTTTCCTGTTTTGTGTTGAAATTTTAACTATTACATTTTTAGTTGAAAATTCATCTTTTTGTTTAATTCGACTTTTTTAAAACTAAATTATTTTGTTGGTCGAAATATAAACTGTGTTGTGAAAAATGTATTTATTTAGTTGAAATTTTATATCTTATGTTGAAAATTTGATTCATATGTTGATAATTGAACTTTATTGTTAAAAATGTGTCTTTTTTAGTTGAATTTGTTTTCAATTAGAAATAAATATATGTTATGGCTGAAATATCAACCATCACATTTTTCGTTCAAAATGCATCTGTTTGTTTGATTATACTGTTTTTTTATTTGAAAGAAACATATTTTCTCTGTCTGAATTATCAAATATTTTATTAAAAATGTAATTATTTGGTTGAAAGTTTACATTTTTTGTGAAGAAATTAATAATTTTGTTAATAATTAAACTCTTTTGTTAAAAATTTATCCTTTTTTGGTTAAATCCTTCTTTTTTTAAATTAAAAATAAATTATGTTTTAGTTGAAATATCACCCATTACATTTTTCGTTATAAATTCATCTTTTCAGTTAATTCGTCTGTTTTTTATTTGAAATCAGAATATTTTCCTGATTGAAATATCAACTATTTTATTAAAATGTAATTATTTGTTTGCAATTTTGCCTTTTTTTGAAAATAGAATTATTTTCTTTCTAATTGAACTCGTTTATTAACAAAAAACATGTTTCGTGGTTGAATCTACAATTTTGTAATTAAAAATAAATATATCCTTTGGTTGAAATATCATCCATTCAATTTTTAGTTGAAAATTTTTCTTTTTGTTTATTGCGACTCCTTTTATTTAAAATTAGAATATTTTTCGTTTGAAATATCATCTATTTGCTTCCAAATGTAATTATTTGGTGAAAAGTGTAAATTATTTGTTAAAAATTTAATTATTTTGCTGGTAATTGCATTCTTTTGTTGGATATTTTTCTTTTTTTTATGAAACCAGCCTTAATAATGTAAAAATAAATATATATTTTTTGTTTGAAATATCATTTATGACATTTTTCGTTGAAAATTCACCTTTTTTATTAATTATACTGTTTTTTTATTTAAAATACAAATATTTTTTGGTTAAAATATCAACCACTTTGGAAAAATGTAATTATTTCTTTGAAAGTTTGTCAGTTTAGATTGAGAATTCAACTGTCTTCTAGAAAATTCGTCTTTTCCTCTTAAAAACTAAACTATCTCGTTGTAAATCCAACAATTCCGTTGAAAATTCAATTATTTGTTTAAAAATTCATCTATAAATATCAAACAATGTATCGAGAAATTTTTGTGGAAGTTTCCTCCCTTTGTACGAATATAGTATATTTCTTTGCGAATTTAAAAAATTAAAAATCCTCTCACACTCAAAAAGGAAAATTGAATTATTTTTATTAGTTTCAAAAATACTAAATTTTCAAATAAATTTTTTTTCAACTTTTCTGGTACCTGATCCTAAAACCTTTTTTAGGTTCCAAAGGACCTAAGAGCTTATAATTTGTAAAGTTTTCGTTGTACAGATGCTTACTGTAAATAATAATTTCAGTACTTGTTTGAAGTTATTTTATGTGTAAAATAAAAAAAAGTGCAAGTGTCGAGGGCAAATAATTGTAAAAATATTCTTTGATTTAAAAAATATACATATTTTGAAATATTTCCCAATATTTCGAAATATTATCTCATATTCACACATATTCCCAATTATGCCAAAATAAATCTGATATATTCTCAAGTATTCTGAAAAAGAATACTGAAATTTGTTTAAAAATATTGTTTGAAAATATATTTCTCATACCTGCAAGTTGATAAATTATTTAATACGCTGATTATTATCTATTATAATTAACGTATATTATTATACTGAAATACAAAATAAAACAATTTTGACATCCACTTAAAATATTTGACTAACACTAAGCATTTGCTCGTATCTATGTTATTTTTTTTAAATTTAAAATTATTTTTTCAAACCTGGGTTATCACAGCAATAATCATACGAAGAATGGAAAAAGTACTTTCGCATCCAAATGGCCAAATTCCAAGGGGCCAAGCGATCCATTTATAAAGTTTAAGTCCATAAGACGAGTCTTGGTTCCAATCAGGCTCAGTGCTCACCATGCTTAACAGAAAAGCATCCTAAGTGCGCCCACTTGCTAGATAATCTTACTTCATTGCGCACATATAATTATTTATAAGCTTTCGTCGAATTTTCTATTTTTTGCTACACTCAAACATGCCATTTTTTTTATTCATAATACCTGCGCTTCCCTGCAATTTATTCCGCTCTTATGGTTGCATAATAAATGGGCTAAAACGCAAAGTCTATGCAGATATAATGAATCGAAAAATGGCGATGAATGAAGGAAAGAGTGTGCAGGAAAAAAATAATGTAGACTGTCTATCGGTACGAGCACATTATTCTACTCTTTGTTAAAAACACGTTTTAGAGAAATGTCTGTTTTTTTTTAATTTTGAGAGAGCTTTGTACTTATGACATGGAGAATGTTGTTTTCTTCAATTTATAAAAACTTTTTTATTCTTCAAACTATTTTTTAATTAGTAAACGACACGCAAAGAAATTTTTTGCATGAAACATCGATTTTGCATAAATCTATGAAAACTAAAATTTCGAAATTTGTTGTCAAGGTGATTTTGTTTGTTTCATGATGCCTTCACATCAAATCGGCTTCGATATTTCACCATAGATTACCCAAAATTTCGGTAAGTCAATCAACATTGTTTGGGTTTAGTTTTCCAATACAGCAAAGAAAATTAATAATTTTCGGTCTTGAATTTTAAAAGCATTTTAGTTCGAGTTCAAGTTTTTACAGGATTTGAGTGGTAGAATTAAACAATTTATTTTTATTTTGAACTTCAGTTTGGCAACCTTTTTTGCCAAAAATGCTAGGGTTTAAAAAAAAACTGTTTCTATTTTTCGACCTCTATTTGTCGAAAAAAAATTTTCTGGGTAAAAAACTAGAATAATAGTTTTTTTCAGAATTTAAATAAAACTTTACTACAATATCCAACGAATGTATGTAAAATGAATAATTTAATTTAAATAAGGAATTGTCCATAAACTACGTTACAATGGGGGGAGGAGTCAAACAAAACCCACGGATAGTCACGGTTAGGTCAGGGGGGGGGGGGTCTATTCAAATTAACGTGAATGTTTTTGGTAAAAAATTAAAGTTTTTGTTTAAAAATATATGTTTTTAGTTGAAGATTAATCTTTTTGGTTGAGAGTTCTTGAATTTTATTAAAAATTGTATTTTTCTTAGTAAATTAATCTTTTTGTTTAAAAATTCAAATTTGTGGTTGAGAATTCTTGAATTTTATTAATCTTAGGTCTTATGTAGACATAATCTATAAGTCTTTTTTGGTACTATATTAATTATTTTGTTTGCAAAATCTTTTTTCCTAATGAAAATTTAGCTTTTTGGTTGAGAAGTCTTGAATTTGATTGAGAATGATCTTTCTTGGCAGTAAATTAATCTTTTTGTTTAAAAATTCAACTTTTTATTTGAGAATTCTTAAATTTTATTATTCATTTGTCTTTTCTGGTGGCAAATAATTCTTTTTGTTGTAAAAAAATTTCTTTTTTGTTGAAAACTAAACTTTTTAATTTAAAATTCTAGAATTTTCTTAGAAATTCGTTTTTTTTTTGTAGTAAATTAATGTTTTTGTCTAAAAATTCATCTTTTTTATTGAGAATTCTTGAATTTGTTTCAAAATTCATTTTTTTTCTGGTAGAAAATTAATCGTTTTATTTAAAAATTCAACTTTTTGATTAACAATTTAACGGCTTGGTTTTAAACTTGAACTGATTTGTTTGAAATTTTTTTAATTCTCTCTCAAGAATTCAACTTTTTGGTTGAGGATTCTTGAATTTGATTGAAAATTCTACTTTTTTGGTAGTATATTAATGTTTTTGTTTAAAAATTCATTATTTTTAGTTGATTCAACTTTTATGTAGAGAATTCTTGAATTTTGTTAAAAATTTGTATTTTTTTCTGTAGTAAATTAATCTTTTGTTTACAAATTTATCTTTTTGTTCAAAAATTAAATAAATGTGTTTCAAAGTTTAACTACTTCGTTAAAAATTAAAAATTTTTTCTTTTTTAAAAATTTAACTTTTTGGTTGAGAATTCTTGAATTTTATTTAAAACTGCCTTTTCTGGTAGTAAATTAATCTTTTTCTTTCGAAATTCACCTTTTCATGTTGAAAATTCAACTTTTTGGTTCCGAATTCTTGAAGTTTGTTAAACATTCCTTTTTTTCGGTAGAATTTTTATTTTTTAGTTTATGTTTTTAGTTGAAGATTAAACTCTTTGGTTGAGAATTCTTGAATTTTACTAAAAAATTTTGTTGTTTTTTTTGGTAGTAAATCAATCTTTTTGTTCAAAAATTTTCGTTTTTAGTGGGAAATTCATATTTTTGTTCCGAATTCTTAAATTTTGTTCAAAATTCATCATTTTTGGTAGTAAAATAATCTTATTGTAAAAAATTTATCTTTTTAGTTGAAAAGTCAATTATTTGGTTTATAAGGCTTAAATTGGATTAAAAAATGGTTTTTTGGTACTAAATTAATCTTTTTGTCCCAAAATTCATCTTTTTGGTTGAGAATTCTTGGATTTTGTTGAAAATTCGTTTTTTTTTTCCTATAGAAAATGAATATTTTGGTTTTGTTTTTTGTCGATAAAGAAATAATCTTTTTGTTTAAAAATTCATGTTTTTGGTTACAAAGTTATTCACTAGCTTTTAAAGTTGAACTACTTTCTCAAAAATTAAATTGTTTTCTGTTTTAATAATTCAACTTTGTGGTTGAGAATTCTTGAATTTCATTAAAAATTCTTCTTTTTTGGTTCAGAATTCTTGAATTATGTTAAAAATTCGTCGTTTTGGACATTAAATTAATTTTTAAGAAGAAAGTTCAAAAATTATATATTTTTATTGTTGAGAATTTATTTTTCTATCTCAAAGTTTAACCATTTAATTTTTTGGTTGAAAGTTTATAAATTATATATTTCGAAAATTCAATGTTCAGGGAAACCAAATTCATCATTTCCACTGAGACTGTCGCAAAGCCCACACCTATCATCAACAATGTTTTTTATTCTTCATGAACTGTCTTCTTTAATTGTTATAAAAATTGTTTCAACAATTCATTTAAATTTATCAAACAATTTATGGGAAATTATAAAAATGTAAGACCGTAAAAAATTTTGAAAATCCAGAACAGTATTCCGTTAAAAAATAGCGCATGACGACCCTGAATACACATAATTAATTTATAGCCCATTGGCTCATTACGATTAAAAATTTTTTTATTTATCTTAACTTTGTGCAAATAATCGGATTACTATTTGTCAGCAATATGACCTTAATATTTTTTGATCGCGTCGTTTTTATTAAACTCTTCTATTTTTCATGTTTTCCATGTTTATAACTTTTTTTAAATTATTATAAACAGTCCAAAATAAGTTTCCATATTTTTTGATGATGATGATTATGACCAAATAATAAAACTTCGGATCCAAAAAATTTTGAATCTTACCATTCCAATCAAAAATGTGTTCAGTTTTAAATCGTTCAATTTACAAGGTTTCTACTATTTGAAATGTCGTGTGAAACGTTTTTAGAGATATTTCGTGAAATTTTTAAGGTATTAATGAAGAAAACTTGAAAATAGGAAAAAACTCAATTAGTCCGAAAATAATGGCTGAAACTTTATTATTTAAATAGCAAAATTATTTCGAATGAACCATACAATTAGAAAAAGTGTAGAAATATTACAGATTCGCAGGAAATAAATGGCATGTTTCGTGAATTAATTAATATTTGAGAAAAAGCTGTAAATTTTTAGCATTTTTTAACGAAAATTGTCGCTAAAAATAATAATAAAACATTCACGAAAATATATTTCATAACATCAATTAATTATAAACTCACTCTACTACAAAAGTGGAATAAAAAATGGAAAATTTAAAAAAACTGAAACTTTCAACAATTGTTCTGAGAGAATATCATTATAAATAGCAATGAATGGTTGAAGCACTTATTTATATTAAATTTTATTTATAAAACTGAAATTTGAAAAAAGTCTGCAAAAGTCGAAAAAAACGCAAATTTGTAACTATATTCTCCGATAAAATTATTACAAGCAACAATAAATTGATGAAAATATTTATTTAGACTTCTAAGTATTGATAAAAAGTAATAAGCTCTGTGTTAAAAACAATGTTTGTTTTTAAAATACTGAAGAAATTATAATTAGCGATAAAAACTCATGAAAATCAATTTTTCATATATGAGGTTTTTTTGGGACCATATAAAAGATAATTATGTGGGTGAAATTTTAGAAGTAATTTTTCATTCGTATATTATGGCTAATTGTGAAAAGAAATGTTGAGTTTCAACTCGATTCACCTAATATTGACGATTTTGAATAAACTTTACAAACACCTTGTTTTTCTTATGGGAAATACATTAAACTTCATTAGGCTTCCGGAACCTCCCAATTTTATTTAGAAAGTCAAAAGCTTTTTTTTCAAAATCTACTTTTAAATTCAGTAGACTTAAATTTTAATTTTTTAAAAATATTTTTTAAATATATGATTTATAGTTGCTCATGTCAAATAAATATTTAAATGTTGCGCGATATTAAAAAAATCTTTCTTCTTTTAAAATTAATAACTTTCAAATTTTCTTGGTAAAAAATGGCCATTTTTAGATTGAAACAATATATGTATACGATATAAAATCGTGTTTAAGCGTTTAACCATGAATCTATTAATCCCGAATTATTTTTGAATTAAAAATGGTTCATAAAGTTTCGAATAGACTTGCATTTGTTTAATCAACAAGACTTTCGAACTGAAATATTTCGATTTTTAAACTTAAAATCTCTGAATTGTTTAATTTTTAACAGTTTTAGAATCGTCTTGTTACATACATTATTGTTCAATTTTTAGTACTTGAAATACAGTTCTATTTTTAAAATAATGAATTACTTTATATTTGCATCTAATCAACATAAGACGTTATATATATATAAATATTTTAAATCATCTTGATTTTTAATTATTTTAGTTTTTGAAACTGAATTTAAACATTTTTAACATAAAAAATGTAGACTTGGAAATGAAGAATTAACAACTAAAATTTTGAATATTTTAAAATTACGTATTGTCAACTGAGAGACTTCATAATAATAATAAATGTTAGTAATCGTTTTGTCCTTAATTAATTAATCAATCATTTTATCTGAGTATTTTAAAAAGATGTTTAGGATATTTAGAAGTTTCAAAGAATTCAAATATTATTTTATAAATTTTCGGAAATTTTTTATCATCAAACAAGTTGAAATTTAACTTATTTGTAATTGCTTTACCTCATTTAATATTTTGTAATATTTCAAGTAATTGGATACATTTTTCTGCTACAAATTTGCTAAAATTCTTTGATATCTCAATCAACTCCTTGATACTTTTTAGAGTACACAATAATCTTTTAAATAGTAAGAAATTTTTTTAATTCCTCCATTCTTGGGCTGAAAATTTAACTATTTTTGTGAAAATTCATATTTTGTGTTGAAAATTAATTAAAAGAATATTTAACTAATAAATTTTTAGCTCAAAATTGGCCATTTTTAGTTCAATTACAAACCATTTGTTTAAAAATTAATGCATTTTAAGGAACATTTATCTCTGTTAGTGGAAAATTAATCTGGTTGGTGAAAAATTAATTTTTTTGGTAAAAAATCATTTTTTTTTTAAATTCCACCTATTTTTTAAAATTAGGTTTTCATTAGCTTGCAAATTTATTTTTTTAGTTGAAAATTTAACTATTTGGTTGAAAATATTTGTTTATAGAAAAATATTATTCTTATTTGAAAATTCATCTTATTTAGTTAAAAATTGAACTCTTTTCTTGGAACTTGTTTTTTTTTAAATTATTTCCTAACTGAAAATAACATTAAGCCACTTTTTCGTAAAAATGCTTCTTTTTATTTGAAATTCAACTTTAATAATTGAAAATTCATTCGATTTTGTAGAGAACACTTTTTTCGATAATAATTAACTTTTTTAATTGAATATTTAACTATTCCATTTCTTGTTTCGGTTACACTTTCCTTCAAAGATAAGAATTCTTAAGGAAATAGATAAATTTTAAACAATAAAGAATTATTCTTAACTAAAAGAGATCAATTTTCATTAAAATACATGAATTTTCAACCTATTAGTTTATTTCACAACTAAGAAAAAACCCAGTAAATTTTCAACTGAAATTGTAATAGATACATTTTTCGTTAAATTATTTAAAAAAATAATAATAAAACTTATTTCCACCAATATAGTTGCATCTTTAGCCAAAGAGATGATTCTTTAACAAACAAATGAATTTTTAAGAAAGTAGTTTGAAAGTATGTTTGAAGGCCAAGTATGAAGACTGAATGCGTGTAATGAATTTGTATAATATTAAATAAATATAAATTAATAAAAAAATTAATGATGTTAAGGTAATAATTATTATAACATTTTTTCTAATTAATTTTCATTATCATTTTTTCATCTTCCCCTGATATTTCAACATTGTAAAAAATTAGTATTCTTCTTAACTTTGTTCAAACATTCAGAAGAAAATCTTCTTAAATTGGAGACAGTGTCATATTTACAATGACACAATACAAATTTATTATTGTGTAACTAGATTCAAGAATGTTACACCATCGCGTCGTTTTATTAAGCTTTTATATTTTCCACGTTTTTCATTTTTATAACTTCTTTTTATTATTTTACACAATTTTGTGATACAAAAAATATGGAAATATATAAATCTATTTATACCTATAAAAAATAATTGTTTGTTCTTTTTTAATAAAAAATGGTCTTTAGAAGTTCCGCAAACGCCATGAAGTTTCACACTTACTTCCAATGCGGTTTTATTTAAAAAACATTGATTCTAGGATATTTTCTAGACTTGCTAGTGATAATTAGATGCTTAGGAATATGATTTAAACAATTTATTATTGATTTTACCAATTTTCTATTAGAATAGAGTTAGCAACTCTTGTTTATTCCGAATTTTTTTATTAATTTTTTATTTTTTGGTCAGAGAGAAGCAATAATTAATGAAATTTAACGTAAATAATTGTTTTAACAATTTATTATTATTTATAACAATATTCTGTTAGAATTCTTCCAGAAACATACAATTTTTCCTCAAATTTTAATTTCGTGCCCACTTTTCACTTAAGATGAGGTAATAATGCATGAAATTTAGCAAAAATAATTGTTTAAACATGTAATTATTATTTACAACTATAGTAGTACTAGATAGTTGTGTTTTTTTTCTGAAATTTTTTACTTTTGGTCCCCTTTGGACTTAGTGAGATAATAATTAATCCAAGTTAACAAGCATAATTGCGTAAACAATTTATTATTATTTATAACTACCTTCTTTCACAGTAATGTAAGAAAGTTGCGGGGTTTTTGGAAATTTTCAGCTTTTTCTTTAACTTTTCGTTAAGCACCAATATAAATCTATTAACATTAATCTAAAAAAAATATTCTCTCAGTAACCACTTTAAGAAAAACTGACCTTCATTATGATCCGTGTAGAAAATTTAAAGAATATTTCAATTTTTTTATTTCAGATAAATATATTGACAAAAAAGAAATATTGTTTAAAAAATCAATCTCTCTATTGTTAATTTCTTATTTCTACGTAAATAAAAAGCGAAAGAAAATTAAATGTTTCAGAGAAAACCGTAACTTTCCAGAAATTATCTAAGAGAAAATAGTTATAATAAATAAAACTTGTTTAAACAATTATTTTTGTTACATTCCCATAACTATTATCTTGCTAAGTGAAAAGTTGACAAAAATTTTAAACGTTTGGAAAAAACGCAATCATCGAGCATTATTATATAAGATAATTATAAACAATAATAACCTCGTTAAACAATTATGTTTGATAAATTGAATTAATTAATACCTCCTTCCAAGTGAAAGGTTCTTGTTTTTGTATTATTTTTAAAACATTATACATGTTTTCTTCGACGTTTTCTAAATTAAAAAAGGTTTTTTAAAATGAAATATTGTCTAAGAAAATAAATAAAATAATATTCTGATGTAACACTTGATGCTTTTTCAATCATTTGTTTATTCATACAAATATTTAAGTTATACGAAATTATATTAATCATAATACAATATAAAAATTTCAAATAACTATTTATTTGTTAAAATTGCTCAACAGTTAAATTTCAGCTGAAACTAGATTCTGAGAATTGAAAAGCAGCATAAAAGTATTATTAGTTTACTTTTAAATTTTTATAAGTATAATTTTTACAAGATTCTTGAGAAAATTAAAAAAGATTTTTTATTATTGAAGATATGGCAAAAAAGAATCTAGAAGATTCTAAAGATTTTTTTTTATTTAATAGGATTTTACAAAATACTACCAAAAATTTTCCCATTTTGAAAAGATATTTAAAACATTTAAAGGTTTCAAAGAAATAAAAAAATATTTAATAAATTTTTGTAACTTTTTTAAAGTTTTGAAACGTTTCTTATTTAATTAAAATATCTCAAATTCCTTAGAAATATTTTTAACAAACTTCAATTTTTTTCCAAATTTTGCCAATCATTTAATATGTGAAAAAACTGTAAGAAACTTTTTTATAAATCTTTTCAAATCTCCGAAGCTTCTAATCTTGGGAAATTATTCGAAGTTTTCCTGATTTTTTTAATTCTGCAAAATTGACAAAATTGCCTTAGAAAAAAAATATTCGAAATATTTTAAAACCAACAATTTTTAAAAATTTTCTTCAAACCTTACAAAATTCTTAAAAAATCTTTACAAGTTTCAATTATTTTTTCCCATTTCAGAACTTCTAAATATTTTTTAAACTTATTAAAAAATGTTCTAATATTATGTAATATGGCAAAATTGCAAAATTTGGCATTGAAATATTTTACACTCTTTTTACAAATTTTAGGAAATAATTTAAAAAATTTCATTTTTTTTAAATTTCTGTTAGAATTCATTTTAAAAAAATCATTAAAAAATTGTCCATCTATGTTAAGAACATTTGTTTTATTCTCTTGACAATCTGAAACATCCAGTTTTGTTTAGATCCTAAAAAATTAAAAAAATTGTCTCAAATTCTTCCATATTTTTTTCCATACATTTTTCAATCTTTACGGAGAAAACGATATCGCAAGAATTGCATTATATACCGTAATTCCTGCGCTATATATCGTCATTATTACAATATAATAGCTATAAACAATAATAATTTGTTTAAACAATTATTTTTCCTGAATTAAATTAAATAATTGCTTACTTTAAGTGAAAAGTGAACAAAAAGTTCTAAATGTCATAAAAAAACCGCAACTTTCTAGCATTATTTTAAGAGAATATTGTTATGAATAATAACAAATTTTTTTGTTATTATGTACGTTATCATGGCGCTTTATTTTCATACAGAGGTTTTGCGATATAATTGTGCGATATCTTTTTCTCCGTGTTTAAAACCTAAAATTATTCTTTTAAAATAAAAACTGAAGTATTAAAAGTTTTTCCAGAAATCTTAAAATAAACACAATCTCCAATCTTTCATAATTATTAAAAATCTTCCAATGTTTTTCGAATTCTAAAAAATAAGTTTTTGCCCATTATTTCATTTTTCTTATATCTATCAAAGTGTAAGAAAGTTTAGAAATTATAGTGTCGTACCAAAACGTTAAGAACAGAAATATTTCCCATTATTAAGGTATCATTTATAATTAAAATTCTCTTTTCTATAAATAATGTTTAGAAACAGTAAGAAATAAATTTTATGACGAAGTGAAATTATTTAATTGGAAATTTTGATATAGGAAGTTGATGGTGTAGAAAATTCATAAATTGAAAATGTTACGTAATCTGGTAAAAGTACCCCCCTCCCATATGACCGACCACAAAGAAATTTGCCCCACCCCCCTCTTTAATGTCACGTTATATGTGAACGCTCCCAAATCAAATTGAAACTGACTCGACCATGACATAATCTTCAATTCCTCACATGAAGTGTAAAACAGTAAACTTAGAACCTTGGATTAAGTAAACATCACCCAGTATAAAGTTTGTTCAAATTAAAAAGAATTTTCTTTAAATCCATATATTTTTTTGGTTATATTCTACCAAAAAATAAATTGAAACTTGTATTTGACATGAACAAAAGTGATATGCATTATTTAAATTTTAATAATGTTTGAAAACCAAACCTTAATCAAAAAGATAAATAATGATCAAAAAATGATAGAATTATATTTTTAGTTTAAATAATTATTTTCCTCCTATGGAAAAAGGAATTTTTAACAAAATACTTAAATTTTGAACCAAAGTCATAAATTTCCGATACAAAAAATTAGACGTCAATCAAAAATGTAATAATTGACGTTTCTACCAGAAAATATTTCATTTTCTACCAAAATAATCGAATTAAAAAAAAACTAGAAGTATGTTGTTCAAATACAAAAAAATCCAACAACAAGGAAATATCTACATTTTCAGCAAATAAAAATCATTTTCGACAACAGAAAAAATTTCATAAAACATAGTTAAATTTTTAAGCAAAGAAATAAATGATTGATTAAAATAAAAAATGTAAAAAAAAAACTTTTTCACCAAATAGTTTAATTATTATCCCAAAAGATGAATTTCTGCCTGAAAAACACATATTTGCCACAGAATACAAGAATTTTCAACAATATTGTTCAATTTCCAACCAAACGGATGAATTTTCAAACAAGAAGTTTAAAGGTCTATCGAAAAAGATAAATTATCGTTAGAAAATAGTTAAATTTTCAGTTAAAAATAAATTAAAAACAAAAACCAAGTTAAAAAAAAGAACGTTCTACCGAATGACAACTTTTTCACAAAATATAAACATTTTCAACGTATATGTAAATGTTCCAGATTAAATAATTTTTTGATATGTTCAAATATAATGATTAAAGCTTAGAGTCCTTAATATTTCATCTTTTTGTTAATCAAAAAGTACAAAATTAAAAATATTAATTTTCATTAATTTTAAAATACAGATGTGTAAAGGAAAATAATATCCAATTTATAATATGTGTATAAAATTCTTTGGAATTAATTTCATCTGAAATTGTACAATACATAAAATTGAAGAAAATTTCTTGGGATTATTTTGAATATTTGTAATTGTACAATAAATGAAATCTATATATTATTTTTTCATTACTTGAAATACTTGGAGTAAACAAGAAACCTATAACTTTTTCGTCTTCTGATATTATTTTCCCTGAAAATAATTCAATTTCTTAAAACCAACAGAACTATAATTTTTGTTATTGAAACTTTTGTGAAATTCACTAAAAATCGCAATGAAAACTTACAGATCTCTTAAAATAAAACTTGTATAATTTTGAAAGTGATCTAATTTTTAAAATTTTGTTCAAATAAAAAATTTCATTAGAATTTTTTCGAAATATATTTGATATCTATCAATTGCTGAAATCCATTACAGTGGCAATTTTTTAATTTAAAGAATGAGTAGAATCTTTAATTATGGTTTAGTTTAATTAGTTTATTAGATAAAGAAGTCAGAATGACTTCAAATATTATACCATATATACGATTTACTCCTTTTTAAATCCTTCACAGCTGTAAATTAAACTTTTTAAAATCAGAATTATTTCAAACTGGAAGCGTTTACAATTAAACTAGTATCGAAATTTTGAAAATGGCTTGGTTTCATTTTTTCCAAATCATATTATTTAAAAATAGTTATTTTTTACAGTTGAAAAAATTAAAAACCACCGATTAGTTAAAACTGATAATCAACAATATTAAATTTATAAAAATGAATCGATTTTACGACTTAAAAAATGGATCCACTTTAAATTCTATGCCTTTAAAATTAAAAATTTTTAAAATTTGAATTGCTCAAAGTGGTACAATATCAAATTTACAGCTTTCAAAAAATTTTTTTCTTTTTTTAAAATAAATTTTTTTTTTTTGAGAAATAAAAATTGGAAGCTTCGCCGAATTCCTGAAACTCTCTGAATACCTGGAATTCTCTAAAATACTTGACTCCGCTGAATTCCTTTAATTTTTGGAATTACTAATTATAGTAACCTTGTTTTGTAGTTGCATATTAGAAATCGGTAATGCAATATTTCCCGCTCACATAAAATGTTTCTAGTTTAAATAATAATTTAAATAAATAAAATTAATATAAAAATTTAAATATGAAAATATCTTTTTCAGTTCATTTTTATTTCTTTCTTTATCAATTTTTTTTCAATATCAACTGGTGTATGTAATATTTGTCACATACGTTTCTGAAAGTACATATTGCAGCAGCAGTGAAGGGATTATAAAGTAAACAAATTGAATTTTAATTGAGTATCAGTATTGTACGACTTATAGGCTATTTACAAGTTTCACAATAATGCCTTCAAATTCTTTCAGTAAAGTGGAAAATGTTACACAATCGCGTTCTTTTCTCACGTGTAGAAAATAAAAATTAAGAAACTTGTGTAAGTTACATAAATAATTTTCTTGGTTTCAAATAATAAGATTGAAGAAATTATTTTCTAAATTTTATCCATTACTTTACTTGCAGGAAAATTGTTCTTTTAAATGAAAAAAATAGTATAAAACAAATCATTTGTTTACTTCAAAGAAGGAGAAAATACGTCATTATTAAAAGTCATACGATCTTTACTTCTCCAAAAGGTGCTTTAACATTATATTTAAAAACACGAAGTTAAATAAACAATTTGTGGAATTTAAACATAACTTTTCCCTATGTAATTTATATTCACATAATAAACTTTTCTTTTAACTAATTCGTATTCAAAATGTTTGGAAATAGTAAAGCGGTAAAGCGGAAATTTCTTTTTCATTGGGAGAAAGTGATTTTGCATTTTTTTTCTATTTTTTTTTTTTTTTGACAAATTTCAGAGGTAGTAGCAGTATTCGGTTTGGGGATAATGATAATTTAGCATATTTTTTTCTCTCATTTGGACTAATACTAATGATTATGCGTGAGAGTATCCAGTTGCTCTTAAACTTCGTACAAAATAAAATTCTTTTTCAAGGCAATAAGCTCTTGAAGCCTTGACTCTATAATGGAGTCCTGATTTAAGTGCTAAGTTTTAAACTAAAAATATATTTAAAATGAAAAAACGGTAAAAATTATGTTCACTTAATTGAAAATAATTTATAATATCGATATTAATATTTAAGAGAGAAGACTGAAAAATGCCGGAAAATAAAATTTCCGACTAATAAAATTCGCAAGTAATAAAATTGACGAAAAAGAAATATACCGAATTGGAAAATTCGCGTTTATTAAAATTCGCGAATAATAAAATTGCCACAAAATAAAAATACCGAATTGGAAAATGCTCGAATAATAAAATATCCTTCATAAAATTGCCAAATTATAAAATATTGGAAAATTCAAGAAGTTAAACAATTACAATTTTTTTAGAAATATATTTGATACATTGCAGTGTATAAATTCAGTAACTCAGTAGCTGCAAGCTAAATTCTCATTTTTTAAACTTAAAAATGGGATTTTTGACAACTTCTAAATTTGACCAAATTCGCGCCTCAAACCGAAAAAATCACTCTCTATATTCATCGTACCTTATAATGTTTTTCAAACAAAAAATATATAAATTTAAAATTCGACCTTTGCGAACGCTTTTTGATATTAAATTATTATATTTGTAATCAAAAAAATATTTTTATAAAAAAATTGTAAATTATACAATTCGGGAATTTTTGAACACGGATATTTTATAATTCGGCAATTTTCCGTTGGGTATTTCATTATTCGGCAATTTTCCAATTCTGTAATATTATGAACTGTCGTGAATTTTATTATTCGGGAATTTTACAAATCGGTATTTTTATTTTTCGGCAATTTTGTTACTTGCGAATTTTAATATTCGGGAATTTTCTAATTCGGTATTTTTATTTTTCTGTCTTTTTATTATTCGCTAATTCTATTATTCGGGAATTTTGCTAATTCAGGAATTTCACAGTGTCGGAAATTTTATTTTTCGGGATTTTTCAGTCGTCCCATCTAAGGAAATGATTGCATTACATTTACAACACTAACTTTTTAGTGGTAAAATTGTTTAAATATTGAGAAAGTATAGTAACTGTCATTTTTTTTTTACTGTTTCTTATTTATTTCAGTTAATTTCATGTTAGTTTGATTTTTTTAAATTTAACATCAAATTTTCACCTGTGGCTTTTTAAAAATTTAGTTGAAACCATTTTTTGATAAGTTAAATATTTTTTGTTTTAATCGTAGGATATGCTTTTACAAAAAAATAATATCTTATCCGAGAAAGGTCTACTAATTTGTTGTTAATAATTTTTCTATAGGACGCGCAGTTTTTGTTTTAATCGTATAAAATAACTTGAAAAACCTAAAAAAATAAAATCTCTGGATAAATAAAACGAAATACTATAAAAGTGAAAAGATCTAAAACCCCTAAAAAGATATAAAAGTTTATAATGTATTGAATTTATGAAAATAAATTCAAGAATCCAAAGAATAAATTTGGACAACCACCTCAAAATTCTATAATTGTAATTTAAAAGCAGATCACTTTAAAAAAATCCTTTAAACAAAAATAAAGAAAAAATTATACAAATTTAGGACTAATATTTTTTTAATATGATCCGTAGTTTTTATTTTAATCGTAAAAAACATTTCCGAAAATAAGATTTTTTAGATAAATAAGCAATACAAGATACGAAAAAAATAAATCGACAAGAGTTGTTTACCAAAAAGAGATCGAAAATGTGTTTAAATTATTTTTTTATGGGACGCGTAATTTTTGTTTAATTCATAAATAGTAACATTAAAGGAACATTACAATTTTTAGAAAAACGACACAAGATACGAAAAAATAAACAAAAATTGTTCAGCAAAAAAAGACCGAAAAGTTGTTTACAAATTATTTTTTGATACGACGCGTAGTTTTTATTTGAATTGTATAAAATAGCACTAAAAAAATTACAATATTTGCAAATAAGATACGGGGTACGAAAAAAATGAAAAGACAATATTTGTTCAGAAAAACAAGATCGTTAAATCTATTATGAAATACTTTTTGATAGGACGCGCACTTTTTTTAATCACAATAACAAGAGAACTAAAATACGTCCGTTTCATATAAATGCAGATTATGAATTGTAATAATCTAATTATAAATTTATTGAAATTGTACATTTTTCAGGTCAGCTGAAAATAAAGATTAATGGAAATTCGGGAAGAAATAATAAAGTTATACGAAAAAATTGTATATGTAATAATATAACAGAGTTAAACATCATATAAAAAGTGCGCATTAACAAATTTTAATCAGCAGCAACGCGCAAGAGTCCTACGTGTAGCGTGCGATAAATAGATTCGAATATATAAATATAAATAAATAAATATATATTCGAAGCCCTAATAGTAAAACGATTGTAATTAATCTAATTTATATTAGAGCTAGCCATGTAGGTTGCAAAATAAAGTTGTTTAAAATACAGCTTTGAAAATTATATAGTTTGAAACTGTTCCAAATTGAACTATGTAAAATTAAAAGTACAGATATTTTGATCGATTTGAAGTAAAATAATTCAACCTTAAAGGATTCCAGGTACAAGAAAATTTATAATTTCCCAAGTGTAATTTAAAAAATGTTCAATTTTGAATGTCCATTAAAACGTTTATTGAGGTCAAAAAAAGTGAAAAAAAAATCAATTTTGGGTTTAAATTTTTTCTGAATTGGACAGGGAGGTTTTTCACTTTCAATTTTTCTTAGAATTGAAAAGGGAACCTTTCCATTTTTAACATTTTCATTGATTCAAATGAAGAAAATTTCAGTGTTTATTTGATCTTCTTGAATTGGGCGAGGGAATTTTTTATTTGAAATGTTTAGAATTGAGAAAAGTTTCACATTGACTGATTTATTTAAAAAAAGGGAAATTGTCAGGATAAATAATATAGATAAAATATGTTTTGTATTAAATTTATTCGTATAGGATCATTTACTTCAAAACTACTTTAAAAATCTTTAACTGCGAGTGGGCGCAGTGCAGATGCAGGTAGCAATGGTTTTAATTTCCTCTCCTTAAAATAGTTTTATTTTGCACGAATTATTTCTTGCACAATTTCCATGTTTAATTATTTTAAAAGCACAAACAAACTGTAAAAAATTTAAAAAAACTACAGATTAATATTACCACAGATATTTAATAAATGCATGACTGTTGCTGAAAAATTGCAACTTTCTAGCATTATTTAAAGATATTATTATTAAAATAATAGCAAATTGCTCACGCAAATATATTTATTAACTTGAATAAATTACATCCTTACTTTAATAGAAAAGTAGCCAAACAATAGAAAATTTAAAAAAACGGCAAGTTTCTAGTATTATTGTAAAAGAATGTTGTTAGAAATAATGCTATATTGTTTAAAAAATTATGCCTGTGAAATAAATTTGACTAGTACCTCAGTCTTTTTGACAAGTGGACAAAAGGTGCAGAATTTTATAAACAAAATTCATGAAAATTGAAAACAAATTGAACCACTTTAGTATTCATTCGAATAAATCTTAAGCAATTTTGTAAAATTTCTTATACATGCTTATTTGAAATCGCGCAGTTCCATCACCTCCCTCAAGGTCCCAGCACGGACAGTACGGTCACGCCAGCGTCAGTGGCTGACCAATTAAGAAAAGGGGCAAGAAGAGCGGGAAGCCATCGTTGGTTGAATTGAGTATTTTAGCATGACGTCATGGGAGTGCCAAAAGATTAATCAACAAAATATTCTGAACGTAAAAATAAGTTATGAAGATACGAATAATAATATTTCTCAAGAACAAAATATATTGTCTCAGTCATGTTTCATTTTTTGTTGATTGACAATCTTTCAGTGTAGTGAAACAAAATAAAATGTCCAAAATTCTAGGTTAGTGTATCATATCGGGTGCTATAACCTTGAATTTCGGAAAGTTGATTGTATTTCGCGAAACTTGAAGCTCTCCAACCGATAAAAAGAAGAAACACAATTGCTCAAATGTATTCTTCACTTGAAAAATGTTACTATTCAGACCTTTATAATTTATTTTGACGTTTAGAACATTTTCTCTGAAAAGAAGTCTGCACTCCTGTTTCAAGGACTATGCTAACCTTTCCAAAAATCTCCCTTATCTTTCCATGACAGCGACGTCATGCAACAATACTTACAATTCCGCGAAAGATTTCAGCAGTTTTTTGATTTTATTAAATTGATTTTCAGTTGGCATTCAACTGCGCATGTGCCAAAAAGTGCGAATCTATTTAAAATAAAAAAGTATGAACTTTTAAGATTACATTAATAATAAATTATTTAAAGAGACAAGTTATTTCTTAGATTAAATACAATTAACTTTAAAAAATGTTTAATTTGTTTAAAATATTTATCTGTGCTATTATTGATGGCACTTATTCATTTCAAATATACCAGCGCTTTTCGGTATATGCGAAGAAGAAGAAGAAGGTCACATGACAAAAATAACCTAGCGGCTCGCGGTAGAGGCAAGGGTCTTGCCAGCCTTAAATTAATCGAACGAGTACCTTTCAAAGAAGTTAAAATAGGTGGAAGCTCTCTGTGTATTTTATAAATCGGGGTTCGTACGTAAATTTAGAGAAATTTCGTACCGACTTGTTACGATTATGGTCTTTGAATATTAAAGACAAGGGAAAATGAAAAATTGGTGGGGACAAAATTAGAGGATTACTAAAATAAACTTTTGCGTCACCCTGATACACATTTTAATGCTGAAAAGTCAACTGAAATCTTTTCTGGATGAAAACTTAACTATTTTTTTTAAATGTTGTTATTTCGATTTTTAAATTCATTACTTTGAGTAGAAATTGGATCTTTCTTTGATAAAAGTGCAATTATTTGGTTGCAAATTAAACAATTTTGTTAAAGTTCATTCTTTCTCTCTTGTGAGAGTGTAAAAACTAGAAATTACATGCAATGGAGTCCTGCTTTACCGGATCCCGATAAACCGGATAAGGTAGTGCAAGGAGACGCTTTCAAGGTCAGCGGAGTAGCGAAGTTTACGGTTAGGCAATATAAGAAGCCACAAGTAAGCAGGAAAAGAAAAAAGGTTAGGAAAGTCCAGATTTACTGTGAAGGCCATTGAGGTCGTCCCTGAAATTCCCAGTAAAGCGGGACTCCAGTGTATTATTTCCCACTAAGCATAAAAATATATAATTTTTACAGTTTTTCTGCATGAGAGGGCTCTATTATAAAAAGTTAAAAACTTCCAATCTAAAGGACAAAATGAATTAAGCATTACAATATCGAAAGTGGTAGCCTTGTGTCTAGGAATCATTCTCTGAATGCGTAATCTATAACAAACATAAAACGTTACCGAAAAATAAGCAAGCTTAAAATTAATCTTGAGGAAACTCCGGTGCATATAAAAAGGATGAGAGTGTAAACAGTTCGTACATTTTTTCTAAAGTTAGACTAAACAGCATTATAAATTTAATAAGAGCCCAAAGTGAAAGTCGTAGAATCCTCTAAAATCAATTAGCTAATCGTGTTAGCTCTTTATCTCTCAACTTTATATTATATTTATTTTTCGATTAATATTTTAAGAATGGCAAAGCGAGACGCGAAAACACTTTTTTAATTTTTAATTTATTTTCTCATTTTTTGTATATTTAGATGCTCTTTATAGCAAATAAACCAAATGGAAAACCAGATTCGGATGGTAATGTAAATTGCGTTAACTGTAAAGACTATAAAAATTGTGAAAACTATACTGGTTGTTCTGGTTGTACTAATTGTTCGGATTGCATCGATAGTCAAGGTTGTACAGATTGTACAGGTTGAAAAAATTGTAGTGATTGTACGACATGAAAAACTTTTACAGATTGTAAAGAGTGTACCAAATGTACGATTTGCAAAACGTGTACAAATGTTGAAAATTCTAGAGATAAAATAAATCTGAATAATTAAATTAAACATTCTAAAAGCAATTCCGTAATTACTAATTGAATCAGCCTTGGGCAGTAACTTGTAACAAGTAATTAAATTGCTAAAAATTGTTTTTCTTTCTAACTTTTAGGGTAACTTCGTTATAATTTTAAAAAATAAATTGTAACTCAGTTATGATTTTTGCAGTAAGTTGGAATATTAATTTTAGTTACTTTAAAGTTAATTTGTGTTTTTTATATCGTCCATTAAGAAAGATTTATGGCCTATGGCTGACAAATTATTCTATTTTGGTTAAGGATATAGCTATTTTCTTGAGAATTCATCTATTTTGGTGGCATACTAAATTCAAAATTCGTTTTGGTTGAAATAATATAAACTGTTATATTTTTCATTGAGAATCGATCTATTTTTATTACAAGTATAACTCATTTATTTGGCTGAAAATTAATTTTTTTGTCAAATTTTTTAGAAAAGTGGTATTCTTGACTTGACAGTTGAACAATTCTGTAGACATTTTTTATTCGTTCCTTGTTTCGAAACTGGAATTTTTTGTTTCAAAATTTATATCTTTTGGTAAAAAAATATAATTGATTTTTGTTGAAAATCTACTATTTTGTTAAAAATTCAACTGTTTTCTTGAATTTTTTTCAACTTTGTTTCATTGCAATATAAATCTTTTTGGATAGAAATAATATTAACTATTATATTTTTCGTTAAAAATTCATCTATTTTGATTATGAGTTCATGCATTTTGTTCAAAATTTAGCTAATGTGTTTGGCTAAAAAATTAGTTTTTTGCTAAATTTGGTAGAAAATTGCTCTTCTTTGTAAGACAATGCAACAATTCAGTGAACATTTTTTTCCTTCCTTGTTTTAAAATTGGACATATAAGTTTCCAAATACTTTTTTGTTTTAAAATTTATCTCTTTTGGTGAAAAAAATTTGACTTTTTCATTGAAAATCCAACTGTTTCGTTGAGAAAATTTTTTTGATTAAATTCAACTGTATTTGATTTCAATTTAAATATTTTTTGGTTGAAATAATATCAACTATTATATTTTTCGTTGAAAATTAATCTATTTTGATTCAAAGTTCATGCATTTTGTTCAAAATTCAACTAATTTGATTGGCGAAAAGATACATTTTTTATTACATTTTGTAGAAAATTGTTCTTCTTTGTTTGACAATGCAACAATTCCGTGAACATTATGTTCCTTCCTTGCTTAAAAATTGAACTTTTTTGTTTCAAAATTAATTTCTTTTGGTGAAAAAATCTAATTAATTTTTGTTGAAAATTCTACTATTTTTTTTTATTTTGTTGTTAAATTCAACTGTGTTTGATTACAAACAAAATATTTTTTGGTTGAAAAAATATCAACTAATTTGCTTTTGCTAAGAATTAATTTGTTCTTATTGAAAAGTCATGTATTTTGTTAACAATTCAATGATTTTATTTAGTTGAAAAGTAACTTTGTGGTTTCAAAATACGAGTGAAAATTTGTTTCTTTCTTAGTTCAAAATTCGGATTTTCTGTTTCAAATGTGAACTCTTTTGGTTAAGAATTTAATAGTTACTTTCAACTAAAATTAATATATTACTATAATTATTACATATAATTATAATAATATAATAATTTTAATTGAAAGTAACTATTTTGTTTCAAAGTCGCCATTTTGAGGAGAGGCGGTTAAAATATTTTTCTAAAAAATGTAACTAATTATTTCAAAATTAAATATTTTGTTGACAATTAATATTTTCGGTATGAAAATTGCACTATTTCGTTAAAAATTCATGAATTTGGTGACAAATTTAACTATTTTGGTAGAAAGTCCAAATTTGATGAAAAAGTAACTTTTTTGTTGAAAATTCGGTCTTTGGTTTGAAAATTCATTTCTTGCAGTTAACAAATTTTATAATCATATACTAAATATACTACTGTTTGGTTTAAAAACGTGACATGAAAAATTTACTGTAACTAATGCCTATTTCGTTTTAAATTTCATTTTTATGAATTATTAGCTAAGTTATTTTAATTTTTAAATTATAAACCCAAGGAAGCGAAAAAATAAACTTTTAGTTTACAAGTCCCATAATTTTTACTAGTTATATTTTTTCTATAGTAAGTAACGTAAATGTAACTAGTTACTCAAAAAAATAAGTAATCTAATAATGAATATTTATTATATATGATCAAAATTTCTATTCTTAATATAAAATTGTACAAGTTTAGAATACATGATGCAATTTTATAACTTCGAATTTACAATTGCACGCTTCCATTTTGATTACAATGGAACGAAATACAATGGCAAATTTACAATTTCGTAATTGTAAAAATTTACAATTACAAAATTGTACAAATTTACAATTTAAAAATTGTACAAATAGAACAATTTCAAGAAATTGTACGCGAATTTAAATTCCTATAATTGTTAGAGATAACTTTTTGACAAATCATTCGATTAGGGTGATTATCATTATTATCGTGACTTGGATATGACAAAAAATTGCTATTTCATGGTTTTTTCATGAGCCTCATACTTTATGATGTACTTTATCTACGACTTTTAATATCAAATTTTTAATTAATGAAATATCTGGTATGTATAGTCCTTCTATAATTTCAATAATTTTAAAGAGAAACAAATTGCTGAAATCCAATTGAATATGGGTGAAACAGATGACAGAAATAGTTTTCTTATACCAATTTTGTTTTTATTATTGTTATTAACTTTTTGTTTGATATAAAAAATGTAAAATTTTTTGCGACCGAACAATTTTTCTGATTGTGTAGCATTTATTAATTTGAACTGTTTCTTTTTGTCAACAGAACAGCTTGGTGGTGTACTTCAAATACTCGTGGATGAACTATTGTGACTCATAAATTACGGTAAAGTGAATTTACTGTAATCTTACCAATTTAATTAATTGAATTCTCAGAATATTAGCAATGTGTTAGTCGTTTTGGATTGAAAAAAGGATTTCTTAAAAATTAATTTTATTTGGTTAAAGATTATTTCTCTAACTTGAAATTAACTTTTTTATTTTGGTTAAAAAGTTTCTTTTTAGTTGAAAATTAATCTTTTTTATAGAAAATTGGTCTTTTTGTTAGCAAATTAACCTTTTTTTTAGAAAATTGAACTATTAGGTTCAAAACTTGCATGCAAATTAAAATATCAGTCTGAATATGCATGGGTTTTTAAAAAATTATTATTTTTTGTTATAAAATCATTTTCTTTGGTACAAAATTAATTATATATGTTTAAGAACTTTCTTTTATAACTTAACATTAAACTATTTTGTTGGAAAGTTGTCTTTTTTGTAGCAAATTAATCTATTTGTTTTGAAAATTCCACTCTTGGGGTAAAAATTTCATTAAAAGTTAAGGTATATTAGGATAAAAAATTGAAAATTCATGTGTCTGGTTAAAAATAATGTGTTTTTTTAACAATAAAATTGTCTGTTTGCCTAGAGATGCAAAAAAGTATCTATTTTAATTGAAAATTAACCTATATTGTTGAAAATTTGTCTTTTTGGTAGCAAATTAAACTTTTTGTTCAAAACTTCTGTTGAAAATTCCAATAAAAACAAAAATTTTAGTTTAAGATGTTATGGTTTTTGTTAACATTTATTATGTTTTTTTTATAAAATGGTATTTATTGTTGAAAATATATTTTATTTGGTTAAAAACCGACTTCTTCAAATAAAAACTAAACTATTATATTTTTTGTTAAAAATAAACCTTTTTTAGTTGAAAATGAATTCATTCTGTTGAAAATTTGTCTGATTGATAGCAAATTAACATTTTTGTTCGAAAATTAAACTATTAGGTTAAAAATTCACAGAAAAATTAAAATATAATTTGATAAATGCATGGTTTTTGTTAAAACTGATTATTTTTTTATAAAATCACTATCTTTGGCACAAAATTTATTTTATGTGATTAAAAACTTTCTTTTATAACTTAAAATTAAATGATTCTATTTTTTTACTTTATCTTTTTCCGTTGAAAGATCATCTATACTGTTTAAAAATTTTATTTTTGGTAGCAAATTAGCCTTTTTGTTAAAAAATTCCTCTCTTAGTTTAGAAATTCAACCAAAAACTAAAGTACATTAGGAAAAAAATTGAAAATTTATATTTGTTGTTAAAATTATTCTTTTTTTAAATAAAATTATCTGTTTGCTCAGAAATGGATTTCTTTGCTTAAAAGTCAGTTTTTTAACTAAAAATGTATCTAAATTTTTTGTAGATTTTTTCCATAAATATCCAAATTTTTTAAAAAATTAATTTTTTCTTGGAAAATTTTACTATCTCGTTGAAATTTATTTTAATTGCTTAAAAACTTACTTCTCCAGCTTTAAAATGAATTATTATAATTTGATTAAAAATGTATCTGTTTTAGTTAAAAATTAATCTATTTTGTATAAGATTGGTCTTTTTCGTAGCAAATTAGCCTTAGTTTATAAAAATTCAACTGTTCGGTTGAAAATTGCGATAAAAATTAAAATTTTAGCTTAAAATGTCATGGTTTTTGTTTAAGTTTTTTTTAATGGTTCTTTTTGGTAGGAAATTTATTTTATTTTGTTAAAAACTGACTTCTTTAAATAAAAACTAAACTATTATATTTTTTGTTGAAAATGTACCTTCTTCAGTTGAAAATGAATTAATTTTGTTGAATTTTTTTTCTGATAATAAATGAACCCTTTTAAAAATTAAACTATTAGGTTGAAAATTCATATAAAAATTAAAATATCAGTTTGAAAATGCAATTGTATTTTTTTTTAGCTAATCAACCTGTTTGTTTGAAAATTTTATTCCTAGGTAAAAAATTTCATTAAAAATTAAGGTATATTAATATAAAAAATTGAAATTTCATGTTTCTTGTTAAAATCATTCTTTTTTTAAATAATATTATCTGTTTCCTTAGAAATGCATTTCTTTGCTTGAAAATGAGTTTTTTAATTAAAAATTAGTTTTTCACTACAAATGTAACTAAATTTTTTGTAGATTTTTCCATAGATTCAGATACGTGCTGCTCTATTTTTTAGAATTTCATTTTGCTTCTGTAAATCAGCCTTGAAATTATTAATCTTCTGTATTTCACGTTTTCCATTTGCGTAACTTTTAGAGAGTAAATAAAAAAATAACTTGTCTGATTTTAACGAATAATTTTATTATTTTAAAATAATGTGAATAGGTAAATTATTTCTTCAATTTTAGCAAATAGTTTATTTGTATAAAATGTTATCTTTTAAATTAAAGAAAAAGAATAAAAAAATCAATACTTCTTAAAAAAGGTTCTTTTACTTTGAATTCAAAAAACGAAGTTCAATACAAAATGTCTTAAATTTAAACATCATTTTTCTCTGCGTGATCGATAATTACCTAAAAACTTTCCTCTTAAAATTCGAAAATTTTGGAATTTTTAAAACAAGATTTAAAGGCCCTTGAATTTATTTTTATGGAAAGAATTGCACTTATTTAAGTGAGTATGCTCTTAAGGCTCTGATTATGTGATAGTGTCCTGATCAAAGTGCTGCATTTCACACTAAAAATAAATTTTTAATAAAAATTACAAAATTTACTTTTAATTAAATTAAAAATAATTTGGAATATTAATTTTTTTATTTAAATAATATTTTATATACTTTTACGGTGGCAACTTTAAAGAAATTGTCCATTTTTCCATATCTTGAAAAAGTAAAGCGGCTGTCATGTTTTCCCTTTATTTTTTATTTATATTAGTTAATTCAGTGTGCAAAACAAATTTCAGATTACTCTTTATTAACTTTAAAGTTGTTTCAAAAAAATGTTTTTTAATATGGTTATCGCTTCTCTCTTTTAAGATCGAAACAGTTTTAATTTTTTTTTTAAATTGACAACTTAAATAAAATGTTATTAGTTTCTAAAAAAATTTTAAATAATAATTAAGATGATTTTCAATTATGGAAAAGTATTCCCGGAGATTAGTATATATCTAAATGAAATTTTAGTGTCCATTCTAACCTGTCATACTCTAAATCTTAATTAATAAAAATTTAACTTCTTTAATTAATTCAAAGGATTTCAACTAATAAATCATTTTTTTTAAAACTATTCATTTCAAACATTTAGTCAACAAATCTTTTCAATCACTTCCAATATGGCTTTAAGTATGTCCATTTTTAGTATTTATTTCTGATCGTTCATTTTGAAATAAGAAAATGAACCATACAAAATTTAAACTTTGGTATAAAACGTTTCCAATCGATTAACTGTAAATACAAATTAATAAAAGGTTTAAAAAATAAATGATTGAAAATAAAATTTAAATTAACTGAAAACGTTACAAACTGAACAATTTCTGATTGAATAGTTTCTAAATAAGAATTGCTAATTGAATACTTTCCAAAATTAATCTTTTTAAGTAAGGAAGTATTTTAATTTTTATTTAGAATGTGTAATTTTAAATAAAAATTCCAAAATAAAATGATTTAAAATAAAGCATTAAATAATAGATGGCTTGAAACTTTTTCAAATTAAAGCATTACAAATTAAAAGTGCAAACAGTTGAAAATTTGTTTAATACAATTGCGAATTGTTAAAATTTCCGAATTTTTAATTTTCAATTTGAAATGGTCCCAGGTGAATTGTTCCATTTTGTAAATTTTTAAATTTAGCTCAAATTGCTAAATTTCGAAACTTACAAATCGAAATTTAATAATTATTACTAATAATCGACTTAAAGTTATTTGAAGAAGAATTTTTAATTTCTCTATTACAATTTTTTTTTAGTTCAGTTTTGAACCGTTCTTTTTTGGTAACAAATTCATCTTCTGCGTTGAAAATTGAACTTTTGCTAAAAATTTATTTTCTTGATTAAAGAAGTATTATTTTAGTTAAAATTTAATTTCTTTTTTTAAAAATTCAACAAATTATGTTGAAAACTCTTCTTTTTTTAGTCGAAAATTTAAGTATTCTGTTAGAAAATGCATATTCTTTATTCGTATAAAATTCGTATTTGTTGCGATAATGTAACATTTTTAATAAAAAATTAAAATACTTTTTCGGTGGAAATATCAACTATTACACTTTTTGTTGAAAATTCCTATTCTTATACAGAAAGTATCAGTTTTTTTGAAAATTAAAAATGTAATAATAACGTTTAACATTAATAAAGCTTCTATTTTCTTTAGTTCTGTCATGCAAACAAATTTGACATTATTTGCCACTGTCCTTCAACTGAAACTCAATTCTTCCTTATGTATACATATTGTTTAGAGAAAATATGTACCACAACGTACAATAATTTTCGCGTATTACAATATCAAATGTGATGCAATGCCGTAGCCAGGGA
>NC_046662.1:57004189-57023814 GCF_010883055.1 Belonocnema kinseyi | reverse complement strand
CCCCCCCCCCGCCCGAAAAAATTTGTCTGCCTACTGTCTTATGTGGCAGCTTTGTCTCTACGAATTATTTCCGGATTTGCGGTGCATATAAAAAGGATAAAAAAATTTAAGCAGCCAGTACATTTCCATCAGAGTTAGGCTGAACAGTGTTCAAAAGTTAAAAAGAGCCCCAAAGTTAAAGTCGTCGAATCCGGTCGTATATTTTATTTATTTTTCAATCAATTTTTAAAAAATGGCAAGGCGAAACGGAAGATTACTTTTTTTAATTTTTAATTTTGTTTCCCATTTTTGTTATGATTCGGCGCTCACTGCACCAGATAAAGTAGATGCGAATGGTAATGTAAATTGCCTTAACTGCACAAACTGTACCAATTGTAGAAACTGTACTGGTTGCACTGGCTGTAGCAATTGTTCGGATTGCACCAATTGTTCAAATTGTTCTGATTGTTCAGGTTGCAACAAATGTAAAAGTTGTAGTGATAATTGTTCGAAATGCTCAGATTCTACAGGATGTAAAAGAAGTAAATCTTGTAAAAACTGCACAGATTGTTCAGACTGCGATACTTGTACCAAATGTACCAATTGTAACTCTTGTAAAAATACTACGAATTGTACTGGTAAAACAAATGCCACTAATCAGACTTGCTAGTTATACAGACCTCCCGGCACGTTAAAAAAATTGTAGAAATTGTAGACATTTTATAAATTGTTTATACAACACTGAAAAATATGGTTTTTTGGACCAAATATTCAATTTGTAAGTTATGGTACTGTTTTTTTATTGTTTGGAAAAATAATTTTATTAGTTTTAGTTTCTAATCCAATAGTCACTGTAACTAATTAAACTTTTTTTAACAACTAATGAAATGGTTGTGGCAACTAATTAAATAGCAGCACCATATCTTACAAACTGAATAGTTTGCTCAACTAACCACTTTCATTAAATGGATTTTACAAATTTTATGGAATCTACAATTACTATAATGTTCTACAACAAATTATACAATTGTACATTTGACTGTGAAATTGAACAATTTAAAATGCAAAACTTCACCGTACAATTAAATTAAATTGTAAGGTTAATCTTTAAGCATTGAGTGAAATAATGGTATCCTTGCATTTCAGAAGTCACTTATTTTTTAATTGTTTTTTACGTAATAACAATAACACCATTATTGTGCTAAATCTTTCAATTTCATATTTTAAAAGCTTTATTTTTTCTATAAATTTGTACAATTTTATAATATGTGATACAGTTTTATAGTTTCAAATGTACCACCGCACAACTTCTTATGGACTACAATGAGATTGATTACAATGGCATATTTACAATTTTGAAATTGAACAAATAGAACAATTTCAAGAAATTGTACGCAAATTTAAATTCCTATAATTATTAGATACAATTTTTTTAGAAATCATGCGTTTAGGTTAATTAAAATTATTACTGCAGCTTATATAGCGACGAAAATTGCTATCTGATATATTTTTTATGGGGCTCTTAAATGGAAATGTACTCTATCTACGACTTTTAATAACGAGTTTGGAGCTGGTAAAATATCTGGTATGTATAGTCCTTCTATTATTCTAATAATTTAGAATTTTCGCTGAGGAACAAATTTCTGAACATTCTTACATTTTTTGAATTTGTGCAACATTTCTATTGTGTAAACTTTATTTATTTAAGCCGTTTTTTTATCAACAGAACTTCTTGGAAATCTACTGAAAATGCACTGGAATGTAAACACGCAAGGCCACATGAGTAATTTCTGTTGGGTTTGGACGTATGACGCAACCTAATGCAACTAAAGCGCTAAGAGTGCTGTCCTTGCGCTGTCTGTCACGCTTGACTGAGCACAGCTTCTCTGGGCCCCGCTGCTTCCCTGATCAAGAAAATGTGGAGGAAAACAATTTTAGGAATTCACAAACCCAGTTTACGGAAATGCAGGTCTCAGTGTATTGATAGATAAACTCTTTGGACCCATCAACTTTGGTAAAGTGAATTTACAATAATTTTTCCTAGCTAAATCTGAGGATATTAACAATGTTTCATTTACTTTGGGTTTAAATAACAATTTTTTCCTATCCATGTAGATTCTTTCTAACTTCAAAACCGTGATTTAATCGCATTTGAATTTTTATTTAGTACAAATTGTAAACTATAGCGTCACGAAAAAACCTTTTTTTGTATATGTATTCTTTCCTTACATTGAATTTACATCTACTGAAAAATTTTAATTAATTTTCGGATTTCAATAAAAGTTTTTTTATTTAAGCCTGGAATGAAAAAAAAATCAAATCCAAGATTTTCAAGGTCGCTAGACTCCTTGAATAAATTAACTTATTATTAACTTTTAAAATATGGTTCAGTTACAGGCTCGGTTAAACCGCAACTACAATCAGAACAAACAAACTCCTGAGTTTCTTGACTTCCGACTTAATTCTCTGGAATGGGGAGTGCCTCAGCTAAAAAAAAATGAGAATTTTTACCATCTGTTTGTCATCCCATCTTTCTCATAATTTTTCAGTTGTTATTATGTTATCCTACTTATTATACAGCGCATGTATTTCTTTTCTTTATTATCTTTAGCTGTTTTGCTTATTTAAACAATAACTAATTTTATTGGTTTATGAAATAAATATAAATGTGTGTTGCATATGATTTTTAAAATTATTTACATACTGTCAACCGAGGTAATTATAGATCGAGCCAGGTAATAATTACTCTGATGTAATAAGATCACACACAATTTTTTCTGGCGAAAATAAGTTCACTGGAGGCTTTATAAAAATATGTCACAATTTAATTTTTAAAGGATGCTTCTAAATATTAAATTTCCCCGCGCCATTCTTGTTCCTTTTCAACTCCTGCTCAGTTCGTCAGTTTTAAAACTCTGTAACCAAATTTTCAGGTATTGCATTGTAGGATGTGCTCCGACTGTAAAAGTAATAAGAATTTAAAAATGTTCGCTTAGAAAAATGTACTTTTCATTTTTATCGGACAGCGGGTACGCAAAAATTTCCCTCGATAAAAATTTAGTCAAATTATTTCTATTATTATACTCTCAAATGAGCAAACGAAGATTTCCATTTGATCTGGACCTACGAAATTTTTTTGTACCTGATCTCATAAAGAAACAAAAATTTGGATCCCTATTTTAAGGGTATCTTTATTTATACATAATACCAGGAAAAGCTTATTAATGGCAAGAATATCGCTATTACAAAAATTATGGAAATGCTTACCAAGTAAGCAAAGAGGGATCAGGATTCCGAGGGAAAAAGGATAAAGACAACGAAAAGTCGTTATTTAACAAACATAACATTTATTGACACTTGCATGAACGAAGAAATTTGTCGGTACAAAGCGATTAACCGGCGATTCTATGGTAATAAATAAATAACCCAGTTGTCTTGATCAGGACCATTTTCAAGCTGCTGAAGGTCTTCCTGAAGGATGCGATTATACAGCGGCGTCGCAGAGATGAAGGGTCATCCGCGACGCGTGAAATAGCACACACATGGTGAGATTAAAACCAGAGATCAGTCGAGAACAAGAACAGAGACTGGCCGAGACCTTTTCTTTCTCTTCTTCTTATTCTAATTCTTCTTCTGGAGGCCACGAGTGTTAGTCACTTAGCACCGTGGCGCTAGCTATTTGTAAAACATTAAGCCATGTCATTAAAAGTCTTCCAGTACTAAAAAGGTCGTTTGGGTATAGTAGAGATCTACTCTAACAGCAACCATATCAACGGTCGCTAGTTTATTAGCCGTGATTAGTTTGGAGTGAGGTATCAGCACGCAGGGATCACAGACTGGTTTATAGGTGGCCATCAGCCTCTTTGGTTCTCTGGGTTTCGTTTAAAAATAAAGCTCGACAAGGCAGGTCTAGAATCACAAAGTTTAGGGTCAGGACATTCCCATATAAGATGGTTATTGTTCGGAACCGCATGACCGCACACGCAGGATGAATCATCCACGTAATAAACCGCGTTAAGGTGATCGTAGGTACATATAGATTCCGCACTTAGCCTTGTGACCAGTTTAATAAAGCGCTTCGAAAGGAATACACCCGCAAACCATAGTCGACGTGAGTCTTGTTTAATATAGTTAAACTACTTTCGACTTTAGTTGGCAGTTTTAGGTTTCTATGTGGATTCGCACCTCGCCTTGAATTTAATTTTATATTCTCTCACTACACCCTGCCAAGATGTTGCGACTTGGATATGAACCTCTTATTGATTAGCAACCCAGATTGTTGTCGAGTTGGCGATCTTGTTACTTTGAATCCCCTGTGTGAGGGAATCCATTTGAGGCTCTTCTGGGTTGCGCGCTAGCAGAGAGCGCCTATTTTGTGAATAAGATATGAGAGTCTAATATTACCCAGCCTACCCCTGAGGTTGGACACAGCGGCTGAAACATCTGCGAAGATGGCAACTTTCTTCAGGTTCTGGTAAAGGCTGAACTTGATAGCTTCAACAATAGCTAGCAATTCGGCTGTCTAGCTCGAGGTACCTGGGAATAGGGAAATTCTACAGTTATTCAAAATTGAGGAGAGAAAAGGGAGCAGCCAGACCTAGGTGTGTATCCTGATACCGATCTGACAGTGAAGATAAGGATCCAGTCGTGAAATGTCTCCAACGGTTTCCATGTAAATTCCATGCCCTGAGCAGGGATCTACTAACCTGGGTAAAATGGGAGGCACCCCAATCGAGGTGGGCCCTAAACAGGTTGCGAAGAATCATCGTCAGTAGCATTGAGTTCGCGTCCTAGCGAACTCTAACCAATCCTCTGAGAAGACTCGATACCCTAGATACCCTAATCGAGATCGCGCCAATATGAACCCTCCAAGTGAGTCTCCGATCTAGGACAACGCCCAGATATCTGAAGACCGATTAGCACTCGAATTTCCTGTCGCCAAACTACATGGATATCTCTTCTATCTTGATTCTTTTTCTAGAGAATAGCGTGAGACAAGACTTATCCAAAGCAATCCGCTATCCGCTCTCAAGTAGCTATGGGCTCAGAGTGTTTATAGTCTCTTTAATCGTTCTTAGTGCCTCATCGATGAAATCGTACTTGTAGTATGCTAAGAGGTCGTCAGTGTACACCATGAGTATTACAAATAAAAGCAGTAAGCTGATAATATTGTACATGTAAATGTTATAGGGGATGTGCGACAGTATCTATTCCTGCGGGACACGATTCGACAAAAAATTGAGACAGATTTGGAGACTTCGGGAGGGAAGCGTACTGTTCTAATCAAGGTCACGTGGGCCGCAAGGTTGGGCAGACCCAACTCTCTCGTGTTTTTTAAAATTATTTCTGGACTAACAGAGTCAACGGCCTTTTTGTTGTCCAGTGAGAAAGCAAGCAGGGACTCACGCCTGCCAAAAGCATCCGGAATATCGGTATTTGAGGGTTAGTAGGGTTAATATTAAGATTGTTATTTATCTCTTCGTTTTTGCTCCTCTAGAGGCACCGTTGTCCTCCAGGCAATGTAAAATTGTTAGTTAGACGGATAGGTTCAAGAATTCATCATACAGTTCAGCAACCATGGAGACTGGAGAGGTGAGCCAGGGTAGAGATGACTTCGTCTAGATCCCAGCTAAAGGCCACCTAATGTAGCTCCGAAATTTTGAATCAGGTTTCTGACTATTTTTTATTCTGACTTCAATGTTCAAGAGAACAGGAAAGTGGTCAAAGCCATAGGCATCCTCCAGGACTACCGTTTAACTTCTGAAGAGAATTTCTCCAGGCGTGATGATGAGATCTAAATTTTTGGCTGACTAGCCTGGTCTGGGTTAATGTTGGGGATAGAGTCGCTGGAGGGGACGAAGTCTTTTAAAGGGAATCAAGTCATTCAAAAAAATGGTAAAATTTAAAAAAAAAATAATAAATTGTTTCAATAATACTTTTAATACTGCTCTTCCTAAATATAAATCTTTCATAAAAAATGCTATTGCATTAAAACAAAAACTAGAAAAGATAACTATTCCTTCTGATCACATTAGGGTTTTTACTAATGTTCCTTTAGATCTTGCTCTAAAAAGTATTGAAAAAAGATGGCCTGGTGTTAACAAAGTAACTGCTTTACCTTTAGATAAATTTAAGGGTGGAATCAAATTCCTAATGAATGACGCTTTCAATTTAATCAAAATTTTGATAGACAAACTTTTGAAACTCCCATGGGATTTCTCGTTTCTAATCATTAAGCTGACTTAGTAATGCAAGATTTAGAATGAGAAATTTTTAATAAATTAGAGTTCCAAATTATTCCATACTTTAGGTATGTCGATGACACTTTTTAAATTATTCCTAAAGATAAGATAGAAAAAACTATTAAAACTTTAACTTAATACATAAGAGATTACAATTCACACATAACACAGAAAAGAATGATATCATTAACTTTTCTAATATTAGCATTGTAAAAAATGATAATGGTTCCATTTCTACAAATTTGTTTCGCAAATCAACCTACTCTGGTTGCTTACTTAACTTTCTTTCAAAACATCTTTTTCAAGAAAAAATTTCTATTATAAAGAACTTAGCAGATTCAGCTATTTGTCTATCTGACAATAAATTTCATAAGGATAACTTAATAATTGTAACACCTATTTTCTTACTAGGGTAAACTTTCAGAAAATGTAAAAATACTTTTAAAAACTTATAAAATTAGCACCACTTTCAGTATAAGATCTAAATTTGCTAAAATGATTAAACTAGGTGTGGTTCATTTAGAAACCTTAGAAAAACTAACGTAGTTGACCGTTTTAATTGTAATTGTGGAAAATGTTACATTGGACAAAAAACGGGATAAATTGCCTTAATAGAATCACTGATTCAGTTCATCTTAATGAATCATGCAATTCTATTTTAGAATTTTTTCTGTAAAATTATCACAATATTATTATCAATTAATTTTCTTCCTTTTTGTTAAAATTAATGTTATATTTATTAAATTAAATTATTTTACTTGTTTCTACTTTATTAATATCTTCCGCCCGTCATCTGTTATTATACAATAAAATCTTCTTTTAAATTGGCACCTTTTCTTCTGTGTCATTGTATGAAAGGTTAGTCTATGTTGTTGACAGTCACTTTTGGAGTCATTATTATGAGCGCAGGATGCAATCACATCATGCTCTCATAATAATTAATATGTTATTTTAAACATTATAGAATAAACTTATTTTCGTCCCATTTTTATGTTTATTAAAACAATTATACACCACAAACAAACTTTTTAAAACTTTAAATATAGTAACTAAAAGTTTTCACTCTTGAAACTTAATCTTTTATAGACTTATAGGTTTACTTTTAACTATTACAAATATCAATAATTATTTACAGAACATCTACATAACAACTTAATAGACAATAATTTTCCTCTTTTTTCAAATTCATTCCAATATAATTTGGATTTCAATAATTGACTACAAAAATGACATCATGTACTTTCGCTTTTAATACGTAAGTTTATTTTAAATCCTTATCTCATTATAAGTTTAATAAGTTTTTTTTTATTTGACAGTATCATTTTATATATTAAAAACAAGAGAAAAAGCATCACGCAGCGGGGTGGGTGTAAAGTACGTTACAAATTTCTCGTGTTTTTTTCAATATTCCCATGAGAAAATATTTGTAAATAAGAATTATTTGTTTAAACAATGAAATTTATTACATTTCATTAATTATTATCTCGCTATAAGCAAAGAATGAAGAAAAAGTGGAACGCAACTTTCAAGCATTATTAAATGCGAAAAGTTTCAAAAGATTATGCGTTGACGTTGGCTAAATTCAATTTATGATTAGTTGGATTTTTATTTTCAGCAAATCCAAAAAAAGGGAGCAAAAATTTATGAAATATGAAAAATTCGGAATTTTATGAAATTCATGGAAATTTACTGAAGTATATAACATTTTCGGGTACTTGGAAAGTTAAGAAAATTTATGACATTTTACACCTTTTTAAATTTAACAAATTTGGTACATATTATATTGCTATATTTCTAATAATTAAAAAAAGATTTTGCTTACCAAAAAATTAAAAACTCAAAAAAATCCAAAGTATGAAAATATTTTTGATCACAAGCATGCTACTTAATTATATCAAGTAAATACTAAACCATTTTCAAAAAAATTCGGTGTACCTTGCCTGGTATTACTGTTCATACTGTGATCATAATTCGGTAAATTGCGAATTTTTGTAATTAATACAACATACTTTTTTTTCTGTAATATCACGAAAATTGTGAACAAAGGTACATCTAAAATGATTTTTGAGAAAAAGGTAGTATCGAAAAATATATTCATATTTTAACCTGGTCTAACCTCAAATAATAATGTAAATTGTTGAGAGATAAAATCCTTTGAAATGATGTGAATCTACCTCAATTTTCATTAAATTTGCCACAAACGTAGTATTGTTGACACAAACAACACAAAAACAGCTGTATATTATTTAAAAAATTAATTTTTGACTTCAGAGGTGGAATTATACCAAGATATATAAAAAAAATTGAACAATAAAATGATTGCTACCAATTCCACCACTTTATTTCGCGTTCATTTACTACTTTCCTTCTAAATAAGAAATTTCTTCTAAAATTATCATAAGGAAATAAAAAAGAAATTATATTTGTTTCAGAAAAAAGCTGACTGAGGCACTGACGAGAGAATCAAGCCATGAGGACCATCACTCAGTTACTTTTTATTATGATTTGTAATTGTGTGTTACTTGTAACACACGCTCAACTCTATAGTGACGTTCGATTGGGCGATGGGAACCTACTGGAATTTGCCAAATTTCATTTCGGGTTAATAGGCTAATCCAGCCGCTTTGTATGTTTGTTTTTACCCGTCTTTTACGGTGATTTTTAGTAGTAGATGCATATATTCCCATAAAAAAATCACTAGTCTCCAATATTGCATAAACGTCACCACCGGCTGCTAATACAATTTGTTCTTGGGTTGGGATGGGTATCAACGTACTGCGTCCTACTAATACTTGCATTTCTTCATCTGCGGGAAAAGTGTATCTTCGAAGTTCGAATCGCTGGTCCAGATTATTATAAGGACTTAGCCGAAAAAATTGAAGATGGTCAAGTCTATATTTACATTCTTCATTTGAAGCAATCCATTTAGGTTGATCCGTGAACCTGGCTGGAGTAGTTCTTGACCTGGCTGGAGAAGCTATCATCCTGGCTGAAGGTGACCTTGACCTGAGACGAAGAGGAAGCTCGGCTTCAGGAGAAGACGTGCCAGGAGAATGTTTTCTTTCAAAAGAAAAAGGAGGTGGTCCTCCACGAGGAACACCAGGTATTGGGTTGCCATTAGGTAAGCACTCAAACTCCACACTGAACTCTGAAAAAGGAGGATTAATTTTTATTTTCCGTCAAAGGCGCATCTGACGACGAGTTGATGTTGTTCTCGTCAAAGTCGGAAATCCCTTATGATTAATCCTAGGGAGGTATGGGGGTTATTACCCCTAGGCCGGCGGACTCATCCGCGATTGAAACGGAAGTCCTACCGTGTGTGCTTTTGATACATAGATGGCTTATATTAAAAATTGCAATACACGATCGCGTGCGAGAGAAAATTTACATGAATGTACTGGAAACGGTGATAGGTACTGCTACGTGTGCGGTTATTTTTAAACGAAGAAATTTTTTTAAAACTTCAATCAAAACCTGTGTAAAATATATCAGCACTGCTTTGGGTGTGAGGTGATTCAAGGAAATTATTTTTGGTCACACAAAATAATCTGCTGTGCTTGCAGATGAATGTTAAAACGAAATAACGAGCATGGTGCGAAAATGAAGTTTGTTACACCAACTGTTTTGCGGGAGCCCAAGAGCAAAGAAGATTGTTATTTTTGATTGACTGACATAGTAGGATTCAACTTCAGTGATTTGCAAAAAATGCTGTATGAAATCGTGTCCAGCGTAACCAAAGCTTCTGTGTCTGAGATAAGTAACAAAAAAGTAGTAATAAGTAGGCCTTGATGTATCTGTGGCTGATATGGAGATTGATGAAGCAACGGCTAAAGATATCACTGAAGAGAGCAGCGAGAGTAACGATGAAACTGATCAAGAAGGATGTGTTATGAAGAAGGAAAAAGATGGTACACCGCACCCATTTAATCAAGTAGAACTGAATGATTTCTCTAGAGAACTGGGTTTGCTGAATGATAGGGCTAAATTGCTAGCTTCAAGACTGAAAGAAAGAAATCTGATATCCAAAGTAACGAAGGTTATCTTTTTTTGGAATAGGGATGAGTCATTCCGCAAGTACTCCACAGTAGAAAACGATCTCCGTTGGTATGGTGGCCAGCGAACGGTTATTCATTGGGTTTCTCGCTCAACGTGACCACCCCCCTAAGCTATGGGTGTAGAGTGATTGTGCCCATGGTTCTTTGGCACCTAGGAGTTAGGAAAGTGTCCCAACAGCCTCTCGGGGACACCGGACGACCTCCCTGGGTAATTAGTCTTACCCTTGCATGCGGGGCTCTGCAGGGGCGGACCTTTTATTTCCTTAGCTACTCGTGGGAACCAAAATGGAACGCGCAATAATTCAAAAAGAAGAAGGAGGAAGGGAGTTGGCGGAGGGGGGGGGGGGGGGGGGGGCTGGGTCCTGACGGGTCTAGAATAACCCTTTCCCCCCGAAATGTCTCTCCGGCAAGCCTTACTCAGGCGGCGGCTGTGCCCATAGCTCTTTCGGGAGCTGAGGGTGTGACGGCCCCTCTGAGTGAGGCTATGGAAACGGGAGTGGCCAATCCGTCCCCTGATAAGAAGAAACACCTTAGCGGTTCCCTAAAAACGAGATTGAGGAGACAAGCGCAGCGGGCTAGTAGAGCACCTGCAGTACCTGGTACATCGATGACCACAACTTTGATGACCAGAACTTAAGCTCAAATGCGAGAAAAGGGCTCAAAGAGCACTCTGCTGGGGATTGGGGGGGGGGGGGGGGGGGGGGGGGGGGCAAGCCTTTGAAGGGGCACAAGGCGGTCCAGCAGCCGACGAACACGGAGATGTTATGGGTTGGACTTAAGGTCGCTCAGAGGACTGTGGCTACATGTAGGGCGCTCGAGGGAGTGTCCCCAGATCAATAGCCTAAATTCAAGACCTATTTCTGCAGGGAAGGGGTCTTTGTATTTGTGACAGCGGACCAAGCAGCCAAAGCTTGGCTACAAAAGTTTTTGGCCGAGACATGACCTTGGGAAGGCGCATCTCTTCAGGTGGGTGGGGTTGAATTGCTCCAGAAGATGGTTAGGGCTACGGCGTGGTTCCCAGGTAAACTAACGGACCCGCAGGTGGTTCTCGGTCGGCTGGAGAAATTCAACCCGTCACTGAAGACAGCGTCCTGGTGGTGCGTCAGGCACGATGGGCCTCAGAAAGAGGTCGTAGCTGGATAATTTAAACATCTTCTAGTTGCGCAAATTCCTGAGTCACAGGCGAGGGCCCTTGCGGCCCTCAATAAGGGGCCTTTCTACCTTTATGGACAGCTGAATTTTAAAGTGTCCGGTCAGGGGCGGCAGAGGCCTGTCGGTGAACAGGAAGATCGGGATTAGACCTAAATAACTGCTCCCGGTCTAACCATTACCCAGATTAACTTGCATCAAAGCAAATGCGCCTCTGCAGTTTTGCAGACGGGCATGGCTGTAAGGCACACATGTATCTCACTAATCCAGGAACCCTGGACAGTTCGAGATACCATCAAGGGCTTAAAAGGGGGGGGGGGCTGGTTTTTTTACAGGGGCCCTAACCATACCCTGTGGGATAGCACGGACATCAACTCAAGAGGTTAAGACCTATTGGAATACCTAATTCGTACCTACTTATTTAGATATTCTTAATACGGGGAACAGGCCAACGTTTCGAAATACGGTCAGGCAGGAAGTCATTGACATCACTCACTGATAGAGTTCGTGTTGGAATCCGCTGTATCCACCGGCCTTAAATGGATCAGAAATCCAAGAAGGACGGATTTGGGTCAGTTTTCCACAGAACTAAGAAGTGCACTCTCAAGGATGCCCAGTTTAATTAGAGACGTGGATACCCTGGAGATGGCAGCCGAGTTTTTCACGGAAGCCATCAAATCCACTTATGAAAATAATTGCCGGCCTTCGAAAGTCCGAAAGACTGGAGAAACACACTGGTGGAATGCCAAGCAAGAAGAGCTTCTCAGGCAAACCAGAAAGAGGTTCAGACGTGCCAGTTCTGGCAAAACGAAGGAACTGTGGACTTCATTCACATCGATTAGAGATGAGTATAGGATTGCAATACGCAAGGCAAAGAATGAAAGCTGGATCAACTTTTGCACTGATATCGAGAAAGGAGTAGAGGCATTCAGACTGGACAAGATGCTTTCTCAAAATCCGGAGGCTATTCTCGGGATGCTAAAATTACCCGGCGGGGGATACTCAGAGTCGGACGGGGATACTTTGGCTCACCTGATCAAGGCATATTTTCTGGGCTTCACAAAGTCAGGAGATGGGGGGACGGCACCTCTGAGGCAATGAAAGTCGCCTGTGGGCCAACTAGGCCCGAAACGACGGCTCGCCAACGACATTGTGACCCCAGCCAGGGTCAGGTGGGCCCTGAAGTCCTTAGTCCTTACAAGTCTCCAGGCATGGATAGTATATATCCAGTCCTCTTACAGAGAGCTGATAAGATCATCATTGGGCCTTTGGTAAAACTTGCTAGGGCTAGTCTAACGTTGGGTTATGTTCCAGCGGCATGGGGCGGTGCGAGAGTAGTCTTTATTCTGAAGGAATACAGGATCGGTTACGCCTATTGGGCTGGTCATTCGACTGAGACAGCCCTGGGCACTGCAGATGATCTAATTGAAGGACAACTAAAGCAGAAAGGTCTAGCAATTTTAACCCTAATGGACATCGAAGAAGCCTTTAATTACACCTCTGGAGAGGTGATCAGGGCGGCAATTATCGCACACGGGGCGCATATTGCAGTTGTGGAATGGACCTGCCCCATGTGGGCCATTATGAATCTAACAACGTCCAAGGGTGACTCCACTTTATGTGGAACCGTTGACTCGGTATAACCGCAGGGGGGTGTTCTATCACCCTTGCTGTGGTGCCTGGTAGTGTTAAATTGCTTGATCTACTCACGAGTCAGGGCTTCCACGTCATAGGCTATGCGGACGATATACTGGTTATCGTGCGCGGGCCTCATGTGGATTCGCTCTTCGGAGTAATGCATCAATCACTAAGAATAGTTGATTCATGGTATAAGGGGACTAGACTATCAGTCAATCTGAGTAAGACCGATGTAGTTGTGTTTACCAGAAGGTACAAGTGGGGAACCACGGGTACATCGAAATTAAGAGACAAAAACTCGAAATCAAAGGGCAAGCCAAATATCTAGGAGTGATCCTGGATAAGAAGCTGTCATGCATCGAGCACGTGGAAAATAAGTGCAAGAAGCTAGTAGCGACTCTTTGGCTCTGTAGAAGAGCCATAGGGAAAAGCTGGGGCTTGAAACCGGAGACACTTATTTGGATCTACACAGCGATCCTGCGACCTAGACTAACCTATCCGGCAGTCGTCTGGTGGACCAGGGTCCGACTTTCTACTGTGAAGTCCCAACTGGAAAGAATCAGAGGACTGATTCTGAGAGGTATCACTGTTGCCTCGAATTCGACACCCACAATGGCCCTGGGGGCACAAATAGGTTTGGAGCCCCTCCACCTCACCATATAAGCCGCGCTGCGAAGGCAGCCAGGAGACTAAATATGGTAAACGATAGCAGTATCTCGACAGTTATGCGAATATTAATCGACATTACGAAGAGGCCAACACTGAGCATGCTCAAGGACAAAATGTCCACTTGCCACTACCTCTTCGACAAGAAATACCGGGTTAACCTATCCACAAAAGAGGAATGGGCTAACGGTGAGCCACACCTGCTCAGTGATTGACACAACTGGTTTACATATGGCTCCAGAAACAAAGAGAATGCTGGAGCAGGTGTATACGTAGAAGGAATGAAATGGGCTTCACAATACCTATAGGTTCCTACGCAACAGTTCTACAATCTGAGATTATGGCCTTGTTCCAGTGCGCCTATAAGGAAATGGAGTACAGCGGGAAAAGAAACATTCGTATCTGCTCAGATAGCAGGGCTGCTATCATGGCTCTGAACGGAACAATGACTACGTCGCTGCTAATATGGGAGTGCTTAGAGGCACTGAATAAGCTAGCGACAGAAAACCGAGTCACTCTGCTCTGAATCCCTGGACACAGTGGCATCAGGGGCAATGAAATGTCGGACAGGTTAGTGAAGCTAGCAAAAAAGGAAAATTTTACTGGATCTGAGCCAGCCGCAGGGATTTCCAGTAAGTCGGTCACCGAAGATTAGGATAACCAGAAAAAAACACTTTTGGTTTTCTTAGGAGCGAAAGGCAATTAACGGTAGTTTATAGTATTGTAGAAGGTAGAATTTTGTAAAGAAAATTTAAATAATATTTAGAGGTCGCGTATTCTTCAGAGTTCTTGTGCAATTAACATGGGCAAAACAAACTTTTTTTTTCATTTAAGGTTTTAACCACGAAGTTTACCATTTTGTAATTTGAACTTTTAATATGTTGTTCTTGAGGTCTTTAGAATCCATATAAAAGCAATTTTTAAATGAAAAATTCAAAGTAAATATTATTTATTGTTGCCTAAAAAATGCTATTTTTACAGTTTTCCACTGTTTTCAAAGACTAATAACAGCCTCAACAATATATATCTGATACTGAAATTTTGAGAATATTTTCTTTAAAGGTTGAAGATTATATTTTTTGAAAATACAGATTAAGAAAAGGTATAATTAAGCATGCTACAATGAAAAAAAATCTGAGTAAATTTTTGAAATTTGACATGTCTACGACTTAAGTTGTTTAATTGTCGGGGCGGAGCGCTCATCAGCCCTGCAATCAAAATTGATCATAGTGGGTCTTGGCACCATAAAGCCTAGAACCTTTCATGGAAGGGTCTATAGGTATATTTTCCTTTTTCGGGGACGCTAATTAATCCTCTTAATCAATGAAAAGAGCTGAGGTTGCACTTTTACGATCGACTCTTTACTTACCGAAACTTTCAGCTTTTTCAATAACTAACTTCGAATACGATGCGCCACCTCTAAATATTGCTTAAAATATAAATAAAAAAATCTGCCTTCTACAATCGTATAAACTACAGTTATTTGCCTTTCGCTACTAAGAAAACCAAAAGTGTTTTTTTCTGGTCACCCTACAGAAGATATTAACAGTTGGCTGACTGAGGAACATTAGAATAAGTGGCATGCGGTCTCTGCCTGCAGACAGGCTAAAACACTCTTGGGCTCAAAGCTAAATCCTAATCGAGCGAAAGAAATTGGACCGTTGGCGACCAAAAGGGGACACCGCCGGATTCAGCCTGAGAAGTATTGTCCTGAGTGTCAATTTTAAAAATCTTTCTAATTTCAATTTTAAAAAACTGATACTTGTACAGAATTTCAAGGTGCATCTTTTTTTCCTCTTGCAAAAATTTATAGGTTTTGTAGTTTTTGAGATAATTGGTAAAAACTGGATTTTTTGAAAACGAAAAATTCCAATCTTTTTTCAATTCAACTTGCGCTAATTTAGCCAATTTTCATCATTTCCAGATTTCCCCAATACAAAGTACGTGTTTAAGTCTTCTGAAACTATGTAAGAAAGAAAAACGAGAACATTGTAATAAACAAACAAGTTATTAATTTTTTTTTGAGGCAATGCAAAAATCATTAATTTTAATCTTGACGCTGCCCAAAAACGTGCCTAGCCGGCTACGTACGCGCTGCAGCGAACGACGTGAAGGTCAAGTCAATCTTACCAAAACAAATGCACAACAGTAACTTTTTTTGTCATCTTCTATGAAATTCTACAAATAAAGCATAGAATCAGCGAAGTGATTGTTTCTTATAATAGTTGGAAAAGCATTTTTTTGAGATTATTGAGATTTTTGAGATATTTTTGAGAATATTAATCAAAAAGAAATAGATATCAAAATGAAACAAGGTAGAAAAAGAACTAGAAATGAAGATTCGTGGATTGAAAATAAGAAAAAAAGTTCCAGAAATCAGGTACGATTGGAAACCGTCAATACAATTTTTAAATAAATTTTAATCATAAATTTAATATTTTATGGCTTTTTTTATTCTTGAATTTTTAAATAATTCTTTTACTGAACTATATATAATATGCAGATAGTCTAAAGTAATTATTTTAAAATTTTAATGACAAAGTTAATAGCATTATTTGTTATTTCTTTAGGGAAAAGAATACATTACAAAGTCTAAAACTGAAAAAGACGGTATTGCTAAAGATATTCTAATCCCAGAGAGATCTTTCAAACCTATTGAATCCTGCTGTGGAGAAAAATGTTACCAAAAGTTTTTAAATGTGCAACAAGAAAAAGTACATACAAATTTTTGGAATCTCGGGAACTATAATGAACAAAATGTGTTTCTTAGAGGATTGTTAAAATGCAAGGATCCTATCCAAACGAATGCAGGTGAAAAACAAGGATGGTTAATTCATTGGATATATTTATTTCCTACTGACGAAGAAAATCTTCTGATTTGTAAGAAATTTTTTGTGCTTTTCTATGTTTAGGCAAAAGAAGAGTTGAAAATGTTCAAAAAAATATTTTAAATAAGCAGCCTTTAAAAAATTTAGCAGATGGAGTACGCGAAAGTTGTCTTAAATTAACAGAAAATTAAAAAAAAAATGATTGAAGAGCATTGCGAATCAATTCCACATCACAGGTCATATTACAAACGAAATTCTACCAACCTAAAATATTTTGATAATCCTTCATTAAATCTTGTAGAACTTTACAAATTATTCGGAAAATATTATAAAGAAAAAACGGGGGCTAAATTGACAATAAGTCAAACCGTTTATTTTAAGTATTTTAACCGAAATGTTGGCTTCAGTTTTAAATTACCTAGAACTGACGTGTGCAATACTTGCTACAAAAACGAGACGAATGGAGAGGTAAACGAAGAAGTAATTAATCACAAAAACAATGCTGAAATCTATTTGAAGTTAAAAAAGCAAATACTCTCTGAAAATAATAGTCTATGCTGTGAATTTGATTTTGCACAGAATTTGCCACTACCAAAAATACCCGTGTCCGCGCGGTTTTACCTACGTTTAACATGGCCTTTTCTATTTAACGTATATGTACATACTACGAACCAGAGTTACATGTTCCCTATTCTTGAGGGAATTGTAAAGAAGGGTGCTAACTTTGTTTGCAGTTTTATCAAATACGCGGTATTAAAAGAATTTGCTAAAGACAAGTTCAACAGCATAACATTATTTTCAGACTCATGTCCGGGACAAAATAAAAACTACACAGTGTTTCATTTTTTGGTTTTATTGTCCATTTATTTGCAAAGCGAGATTAAATATGTGTTTCCAGTTCGAAGCCATTCCTATTGCCAGTGCGATAGGAATTTTGGCACATATTCGCAAAAGCTGAAAAAATTAGAACGAATTGAAATTGAAGCTGAATATGTGGAAATGATTCGCAATGCTCGTTCACCTTCATTCACAATGGTCGAGAAGTGTGAAGATCTTCTGCAGCATTTTGAAAAATGTTTCAAAGGCAAAGTGCAAAAGCCAAAAAATTTCCAAATCAGCAAAGCGTTCGTTTTGCATGTTTTTCCTTATGGAAAATTGGATGTTTTTGACAACTATGAGTTGCAAAATCCAACCAATTTTTTCTTTAAACCTACGCTTAAACTAGAAAATCTTTCGAAAAGTCCTCTGCCCCGAATTGGAGTAAAAGCTGCCAAAATAAAGGATGTAAAAAATCTCTTCTAGTATTTAAGCGCTAAAGGAAAAAAATTTTTCAAACCATATATTTTAAAAGTACGAACTTAGAACCCAAATGCCGAAGAAACTGAAGAGAGTGACGAAAATGACTAAAAGTAGTTTTTAATAAAATATTGTTATAATATATTGTTGTTGTTTCATTTTAATATCTGTTTCTTTTTGATTAAAATTCTCAAAAATATCTAAAAAATCTCAATAATCGAAAAAAAATGCTTTTCCAACTATTATAAGAAACAATAACTTCACTGATTCTATGCTTTATTTGTAGAATTTTATAGAAGATGACAAAAGAAGTTACTGTTGTGCATTTGTTTTGGTAAGATTGACTTGACCTTCACGTCGTTCGCTGCAGCGCGTACGTAGCCGGCCAGGCACGTTTTTGGGCAGCGTCAAGATTACCGCTTGGATTTTAAAAAATTCATAATTTTTGAACTATTAATCCAATTGATCTAAAACTTTCTAGAAAACTTCATTGAACCTTAATGAACAATTTTCTCACTGAAAGCTTTCCGTAGCTTAAAATTCGTTCGCTAAACGAGGCGCTCCAAGGTTAAAATTAATGATTTTTGCATTGCCTAAAAAAAAAATTATTAACTTTCTTGTTTATTACATTATTCTCGTTTTTCTTTCTTACATAGTTTCAGAAGACTTAAACACGTACTTTGTATTGGGGAAATCGGGAAATGATGAAAATTGGCTAAATTAGCGCAAGTTGAAGTGAAAAAAGATTGGAATTTTTCGTTTTCAAAAAATCCACTTTTTACCAATTATCTCAAAAATTACAAAACCTATAAATTTTTGCAAGAGGAAAAAAGATGCGCCTTGAAATTCTGTACAAGTATCAGTTTTTTAAAATTGAAATTAGAAAGATTTTTAAAATTGACACTCAGGACAATTCTTCTCAGGCTGAATCCAGCCGTGTCCCCTTTTGGTCGCCAACGGTTCATTTCTTAACCTCGGGAGAAGAAGTCCCTTCTTACTCTACTAAAATCACTTTTATTTAATACAAGAATTTATTCATCTATTTTGGTGAAAACCCTCCTAACTTTTCTTGGTTTAGGAATAATTTAAGCTGTGAAAGTTTTTGAATGATGTAAAAATAATTAAAAAATTGACGGCCATTTTTGTTATGACTTTTCATTTCGCTACATAAAATTCAAGGGAGAACTAAAAAAGATTTTAAAAGATTTTAGAAGATTTTTGTATAAATTTCGAAAAAGAATAGAAGATTTTTAAGCAAAATGTTTCAATTTTTTGAAACAGAAAAATAAAAATCGAGTAAATTTAGCAAACATTTAGAAGATTTTAAAAGATTCAACAAGAATTTTAATTTGTTAAAGGTTTTTAAACACACTTACTTGGTGGTGGATGGGGGACCTACAGTTTAAGGTGGGTTCCGAACCACCAAGAGCAACAGCCTTAAGTACTTAGAGAAAACCTTTTTCTCTAGAGGTACCGGTCCCACGACTCTCCGGAGATGAACAATTCCCTTGCTAGGCTAGTGTTCACCGCATGGGCCACCGAGACTCTTCCAGAGTGCGAGGCGGGAATCGAACCCGCAAGCCGAAGGAGTGGGTCCAAAGCCTACGCTTTAGCCCCCACGACCATCGTCCCACTTTTAAATCAATTTTCTTAAAATTCGTATAAAAATTTTGAATTTAGTTTAAAATTGAGTGTCTTTTGCGTCTGTAAAATGCAACACGCTACCTATTGTGTATGTCGGGCTGCACTCACCTGGTCTTCGTTGCTTAGAA
>NC_046662.1:56982734-57004089 GCF_010883055.1 Belonocnema kinseyi | reverse complement strand
TTATAATAATAATATACACTAAACTCTCGTTTTTAGTCACGTGTCGGGTGTTGTCTTCAAATGGCCTTAGACTGATTTCGGGGGAGGGGGTACAGAATCGTAAACAGGTAGCGCTAGCAGTTCTAGGAAGGCTGAGAACGGGGTGAATGAAAGCGAGAGTTTGGTGTAACATGATACTTTTTCGGAAGTATATAATAAAATATTAACATACCCTCCTTTTTGCTGGCCAGGAAGTTATCTTTTTCGTAGCTTACCATTCAAATTTAGTTCAGTGTTTGAAATAATAAATCAATAAATAATAATAAATTCAAAAAGTAGATATTTACCAAATATTTCTTTAACCTTTTTGAAGAATTTGGGTACGTTTATTTTAAGGAATATGATCTTCTTCGGATGATGAATGTTTTTAGTAAAACTTTTTTTGTTGCTTAAAACATGATTTTTCCAATTAAAAATTCAACTTTTTGGTTGAGCATTCTTGAATTTTATTAAAAATTTGCCTTTTTTTATTTACCTTATCCTTTTGTTTGAAAATACACTTTTTTAGTAAAAACTTCAACTATTTGGTTGAGAACTGTTGAATTTGATTGAAAATTCGTCTTTCTTGGTAGTAATATAACCCTTTTGTTTAAAAATTCTTCTTGTTTAGTTCAAAATTAAATTTTTGGCTTAAAATTCTTGAATTTGATTAAAAATTTGTCTTTTGTTATAGTAAATTATTCTTTTTCTTTAAAAATTCATCTTTTAAGTAAAAAATGCAATTTTTTGCTTCAGAAATCTTAAATTGGAATTAAAACTCGTATTTTTTGGTAGAAAAATAATTTTTTTGTTCGCAAAACTATATTTTTTGTTAAAAAATAAAATCTAGATTTTAAGGTTGAACTACTTTTTTAAATTAAAAAATATTTTTCTTTTGCACTTAAAAATTAAAATTTTTCATAAATTCATCTTTTCGTTGAAAAATTATCTTTTTGATTAAAAATTTAACAACTAATAAAAACTGTTCTCTCTATCTTAAATTTTCAACTTTTTAGTTGAGAATTTTTGAACTTTTTTGGAAAATTCTTTTTTTCTAGTATATTAATTTTTTTGTTCAAAAATCCATCTTTCTAGTTAAAAATTCGTCTTTTTGGTTAATAGTTCTGGAATTTTGTTACACATTTTTATTTGTGTAGTAAATTAATCTTTTTGATTCAAAATTAATCTTTTTGGTCAAAAATTGAATAAATAGGTTTTAAAATTGAACTACTTTCTTGAAAATGCATATTTTGCTTCCTGATTCAAAGTTTTAGTTAGACCTTAGAAGAAAGATCAGAAAAACAGCGTGAGGATTATAAGGAAGAGAATTAAAGGAAGGAGTCGAAAATATACCGAGAAAGGTAGACGTTGAAGTAAAGATAGACAAAATACGAAGTTTACGAAAGGAAACGCGAAGAGGAGAAAAAATTGTAATAGCGACACTAAAGACAAGGGAACATAACACGCAATTGATGACAAAAAGAGGTTATTAAACGGAAGCGCGAAGAGAGTAGAGGATGATTCGACATGAATAGAAAGGAATATGCATAATAAGTTAAGGAAAAAATCAGAAGATGAAAGAAGTGAGGGAAAAAGAACATGGGTCAAGAATGGCAGAATAGAGCCAGAAGGAGTATAATGAGATTGGCACGTAGAAAGGGAAGAGATAGAAAGAAATGAGGTGCTGGGAAACAAGGACAGAAAGGAATTGAAGATAGGCAAATAAGAAATAGTAAGAAGCATAAAAATACGAGGACCGAATGCAGGGAAGAATGGAAGATATGTTACTGGAATATAGCGGAATTGGAGAGAAAGGATAGGGAATTTATGAGAAATTTAAAACAGTGGGACGTAGTAATCATTATCTATACATGTCTGGATGCAAAGGGGTGGGAAATAGTAAAGAGGTTACCAAGAGGTCACAAATAGGAGGTTCAAAATGCAAAGAGGAAGGATCAGAAAAGCAGACCAATGGAAGTAATGGTGGTGGGAGTAAAGAATAAATGTATAACAGGGAAGGCTAAGAAAGAGTGAAAAGAACAAAAATAAGGATTAATAGTAGAAGAGGTGAAGATGGGAGGTAAAAAGTCAAATATATTGGGGGCTTATATGAACGGTGATATTAAGGAGAAAGCAGAGGAGATCGAAGAAATGATGGGAGAAAATAAAGAACAGATTAGGTTCATAATAGGTAGGGATTTCAATGCGAGAAAAGTTGATAGAAAAGGAAGGGAATGAGGAGGCGAGGAAGAAAATTAAAAGAAAAGGTACTGAAGGGTGGGGGGCTATTAAAGATTTCGGAAGATTTGAAATCGTTTATCCTAAACAGAATTATAGAGGGAGATGAGGTTGGGAAATATACACGCTTCGAAGGAGAAAGGGGAACTGTAATAGATTATATAAAATACGGGACTGGATTAAACCCTAAAGAATTGTAAAGAGAGGAGAGGGAATGACAGTTAATAGAAAGATGGGAAACGATTGAGAAATCAAAATATAATGAATAGTATAAGATGATAAAAAAGAAAGGAGTACTGAAGTATTTAGAAAAGGGATAAGGAGAAAGAAGGTGGGACAGAATAGCAAGGTTTAGATTAGGAAACTATTACTAATTCCGTATCAATGAGGAAATTTTTTGAATTCTATTTTTTTCACAAACATTCTGTGCTCTACGATATATTAGATAATTATATTCACCAATAGAATTGAGGACAGCCGCTATGCATAAGACGAAAGTGCAACCAATCCTCATCATTTCTGATTAGATTTTAAAGAATTGTATTGAAAATGTAGTTGCTAAATAGTTCAGAGCTTCATTATATTATATAGAACATGTATGATAAAGTCGTTATCTTATTGATTGTAGACGAATAGTTTGCCCTTCTCAGACATTTACATTATATCAGAGTTAATTTCAAGGAAAAATCGTTCAATATTTTCTATCGAATATCTAAAAAGTTACTTAGAAAAAAGCTTTTAATCGCTATCACAGCCAAGGATATTTTTTGAATATGCAAAGATTAATATTGATATAATTAACATCATGCTTTTTCTATCATAATTGAAAAGAAAATGTAACACTGTTAGAAATATGTTGAAAATTCAACGATTTGTTTTTATAAATGTACTGATTTTGGATACAAATTCATTGAACTACGGTAGAATGCTTACATTATTATAAATGTTTAATATTTAAAGTATTTAGTTTTAAAATTGTACATAAAATGGGAAGATCTCAAAGATCGTGAGATTTTAATTTAAAAAATTTGAAAACTCATTAACAAATATGATAATTTTTTTACTGCCTGACCAATTCGTTTATAGAAATCTAACTTGAACATTTATAACATAGACTAAACCATAAAATTGCATTTGTTTAAGTGAAAACTTCTCTCCTTTTTTTATTAATTTAGGTCTCAACCAAAACCGACTAATTTACAAAAAGTAGTATTTCTAAAAGAAGGTTTGAATTCTTAGCCAAAAAAGATTTTTCAGTCGACAAAGGAAAAAAATCTCAGCTAAAATGTTGAATTGAAAAATCAGTTAGAAAATTAAAAAAAATTTTAAATGATATAATTTGAAGTAATTTGAAGCTGGAAATATTAATATATACATCAAAATGGAATTCGAATTTTTCCTACAATTTTTTTTCAATTTGGCAATGTAAAAACATTAGTTCAAAATCTTCCAGATTCTATTTTGAGCATTTGGTAAATTTTGAACATTTTGTAAACAATAAAAAATTGTAATTAATTATTCAAACGAAAAAAATTATTTTTTAGTTTTACTAAGAATTTTGATAACATTTTTTTATTCTTTTAAAACTTTTTAAAATACATATAGAAAACTTCTAAATATTGTGTTTAGAATATTTGAACAAAAGTATTTTTATTGTCTTATTTTCATTATTAACAAAATGCTCATTTTATTAAAATAAAAATTATTATTCAACAAAATATTTTGCAATTTTTTGGAGGAGCAACTTTTGCCTATTGATTTTTTTATAGCTTGTATCGTTTGTCCGAAACTTTAACTTTTTTAATTTTTAAATGATATTCGTATCAAAGTTACATTTAAAAAACTTAAAGGATGTTAAACGTTAGATATATGTTACTGTGGGCTATAGAGGGTGAATGTTGTTTTTTACGAATAAAAACAAAGATCACGTATCTATCGAAAAGTGATTCAGGAAAAATTTGTAGATCTTTCAAGGCGCACAATTTCAGTAGATTAATTTTTTTCTGTATCTTAAAATGTGCATTTTGTTTTTTTTTTGGATTTTGAAACGACAATAACTCTAATCACATACTTTTCATTAAAAAAAGTCAGAAGGATAAATTGTTTGAGTTTCCGTGTACTATAAATAGCCGCGCACACAATTTTTAAACCTTCAAAAAAATGGTCTCAAATATTTTTTAAATTCGGTCACTTTTTGAATTTTCATCAAAAATAGCTGGTTTATAAACTCGTTCTTTATCTTTAGGCCTCACAAGAGTGCGACAAAGCAGAATCCAATCTAAGAAAGCTTTCGAAAATGATCGTGCTTACAAACTACAGAATACATACCACAGAGTACAGACTAAAGACAGACAGTCACCCTCGCAAAAATCGTTTTTTATGACTCAGGAGTTCTCAAAAACAGGAGATTTAATGAAAACCGACAATGTAAAATTTTATATAAAACCAACACTTTCTCATTAGGATGAGAATGTAAAAAAACAAGGTAATAAGAATAAGTATTTTTCAATTTTCATGCATATTATGAGTTTTAAGGATATATATTTGTTGGACTGATACATATTTTAGCGCATCTAAGAATAAAATTTAATGCAAAATAAAAAACAAATATCAAAGTAATCATGATAAATACAATTTGTGCTTTATTTTTCAATATCTGAATAAGCAATCCCAGGCAGAGTTACATAAAAAATGTATTATATTTTATATAAATGTGTTTAACATAATGTAAAACAGTTGAGATTTTTGACAAAATTGAGTGCGAAGTATGAGATATGTGATGAGAATGTTTTCGTTAAAGCTCAAAGAGCTTTAACGAAAGAGAGATCACAATCTCAAAATTACAGGTTTCGATCCGTTGACCTTTAATTTTAAACGGTCTGTGCACGAATGCGAGAGAAATGCAAAGACCGAGCGCGAAGTGTAAGAACCATCAGTCGCGCGCTCTAGGTGCACTCAAACTCTCAAAGGTTGGAGCTGGAAGGTAATTGAGGAGATAAATAGGATACAGGAGAAGCATGTAAAGTGAAAAATGGGGTTGACAAGGCATACGCCGAACTATATTCTGAGGTGGGAGACAGGAAGAACGAGTTTAGAGATTATAACGGAGAGCCGAGCGTGTAAATATGAGGAAAAATTTTCATGAGAGGGTGGAAGTAAGCTGGTTAGAAAGTGTTGGTGAGAGAAGGAGAAGGGACGTGGGGGTAAGAAGATAGAGATAGAAAAGAAAAGGTATTTTAGAATTATGGGATTGCAGATGGAGAGGAAGAATGAGAGGAGAGAATAAGAGAGTCAAGGTTTACCGGGAAATATGTATGGATTATGTCAAGGAACAGGCAGTAATATTTGTGTGAGAAAGGAGAGCAAGGAAGTCTGGAATTTATAGCTAGAATGAGATGCGGATGCATGGAGGATTGTAATAGGTTCTGGCTTACTAGAGAGAAGAGTATGTGTGAATTGTGCAGAAAGGTGGATGCACAAGTAGAGCACTGGTGGGAGGAGTGTCAAGAGGTGAAAAGGAGTGGTATAAGCGTGGTGGTATTGTTGAATGAAAGGGAGGACAAAAGAGCAGTAGCATGGGTGAAGGGGGTGCTGGATAAGATGGAGAAGAAGAGAAGGAAGGAGGAAGAGCAATGGAGCAGAAAAGATTGTGAATAGGATAGGAAGTAGATGCGAGAAAGTAATGACATGCGTGCGAGGTGAGGCAAAGCGAGGAAGGCTGGGCTATAAAAGCGAGCGGCTCAGAGATAAGGTGTGAATGTATGTTAGTTTTTAAGAGGTTCCTGTAAGAAAATTATGTAAATAATGGAAGTGTAAGCATATCAATATTTTAAGGTCAGCAGGCTGAAAAATAACCATTTATCCATCTACAAAACAGTAGAATTTAACCGAAAACGCATAATATTCGACTAAGAAAGATTTTTTAGTCAACAGTGAAAAAAATGGCAACAAAGCTGTTTGATTTTCAGCTGAGAAGTTGAAAGAACCAGAAAGGACGAATTTTTAACAAAATGAAAGAATTTTCAAGAAAACAGGTTGATTTTTAACAAAACAGTTAAATCTTGTAAAATAAAGCTACTTTTGTAAGTGAAAAACATTAATATTTAATTTGATATTGCAATTTTTGTTTTAAATTATGTGAGCAGCCGTAAAAATTTTGCTGGTTTGAACAGAAATTTTTTGACATTTCCATATTTTTGCAGGTACCTATATAAAAATTCCCTGACAACTCGACATTTTACAAGTGAGTAAGCACCCTGTTAACCGATACATTTTTTAAAAAGACTTGTTTTATGAAAACTTTTCAACAGTTTTAAACGGAATTCAATTTTCTCTTTTTAAGCCTTTGATAACTTATGCATCTTTTCCGTACACTTTGACATTTTTAATCAAATGTCGATAAACTGCCACATATAATATTTTTAACTTTTAAGCAATTTTAAGTGAGAAACATAAAAATTTTTTGATTTAAAATTGGTTTAAATTGAACCGTTTTTAAACTAGAAATTTGTTTTTAATGTGTAGAAATACTGAAAATAAAACTAAGAATCTAACGACCATATTTGAACAATCGCCATAAAATGTCCTTATTGCAATTTGATAAAAGATCAAAATTGGCTGAAAAAAAAGAAAAGAAAAAAGTTAATTTTATTAAACAGAAATAAAAAAGAGCAAAGAAAAATGAGAAGGCAACCAACCATATCCCCTTCCTTCTCTTTTTATCGCTTTTGAGTTCCTGCCTGCTCCGATTATTTTTTATTTTTTTAATTAATTATTTTTTTGTCTTGATAAGGACATGAGTGCTAAAACGTTGTGGACTATTTTTTACAAACGTTTTATTATTGTTAATTATTATAATAAACATGAAACGACGAAAGCAATAAAAATAGAAGGATGAGGATGTTGTTGGCTGTCTTCTCATTTTTCTTTCCTCTATTTTATTTTTGTGACAAAAGAATTTATTCTTCTCTTTCTTTAGGGAAATTTTTATCTTTTTTAAAATTACAATAGGAACATTTGATCGTGGTTGTCCAAATTTGGTCGTTGGATTCTTTTTTTTTTTTAATTTTCAGGAATTCTGCACACACGTTTGTGTAGAATATTCTCGTATAAAATTTAAAAAAGATTGCTTTTTCCCTTTTTGCAGAATTTTACTATATAAAATTTAAGTGCTAAAGGTTGTACGAAATTGTTTCAAGTTTTAGGTGAAGTTTTATCATTATTTATTATTATTATATATAATATAATTACTAGCCTATCTTCCGTAATGTATACGTAAATTCATGAAATTTAATTTATAGGTCAAAGTTTCTTAATCTTTCGGTATTCAATTAAATAATGGAAATTTTAAATTCAAATAAATGCTTGTAAGGTTTTTGCCATATAGAATGAACGGTGTATATATTTTGTGTAGAATCAATACCATCCCTATATATTTGAGGATATGAAAAATTCAGAAACAAAATTTTAAACTTTAATATTGCATCAATAACTTCTTCCAAAACTAAAAAATTTTAATTACGTTAGACCCCTGATTTATAACCGCCGGTTTTGTCATTCTTAGAATTGTTGGCCCTGCAGTTTCTCAGGGGGACATGCCGAGAGATGGTTGTGAGTCTCGCCTTAGAAGTTCAGCAGTGTGTGAGTACTCAGTCGAATATATTGCGCAATACTATGCATTCCAATTGGAAACATTTCAGGTGGCTCTGACAGTTTACGTTTCGATTCCCTCGATTTACTGTTAAGGCTATTTGCAGGCAACTACCGATACTGTTACTAAATCCACGTTCTGGGCTTCTGTTTCCGACATGAAAGTGTAAGGCAGTGGAAATTGTAGATGCTGAGTTTTTCTGATGTTTGTGGCGAAATTTGAGGTGAGTGGATTGTGGAAGTGTGTATTCCGATAGCTGTCGGAAAAGAATACTTTTGTAGAGAAGGATGATAATGATAAGGGGATCTGAAGGAATCGGAGATGAAACTGAAGTTCGGATGACAGAGGAAAGACTGAAAGAAATTCGCAAAGTTATGATAAAAGTAATGGCGATTCATGAAGAAAAGAAGGAGAAAAGGGGAATTAAAAAAGGAAATTAGGCGGGAAATGGCTAAACTTGAGAAAGAAATAAAGAAAGAGGAAGAAGTCAGAGAACAGTTAGAAAAGAGGATACAGTCATTGGAACAAAAACTAGAGAATCAGGAAGATAATAATAAAAAGGTAGAGTAGATGCAAGGTGGAATAAAGACACTAGATAGCTCAAACCAGGATTTTGTTGGGGGGCAAGAGTGGTAATACGGAGAAGGAAAGACTGAAAGAGAAGGCAGAAAGAAAAAGAAACATAAGTCTAAAGGGTATAAGATTACAAAGGAAGGATCTAAAGAAATGGGTGGAAGAAATAATGAAAAGGTGTGATGCGAAGCTCCAGAAAGAGGGAGTGAGAAGTGTAGGAAGTGAAGACCGAAGAGGAGAGAGAATGGCACTGGTGAGACTAAAGAAATGGAAAAATAAGAGGGCAGTGATAACAAAGAAGAGGATGTTATATGGAAGCTCGGAGAGAATAGAGGATGATTTGTTATGGATAGAAAGGAAGATGCAGTATAAGTTAAGGAAAATAGCAAAAGAGCAAAGAAAAAAGAGACAAGAAACAAAAGTAGGAAAGATTAGAAGATAAGTTACTGGAGTATAGCAGGATTGGAGAAAAAGGATAGGGAGTTTATGAGAAATTTGACACAATGAGGTGTAGTCATAATATTAGAGATCTGTCCTAATAAAAAGGGGTGACAAAGAGTAAAGGGAAGGTTACACAGAGGTTACAAATGGCAAGTTCAAAATACAAAGAGGAATAATAAGATAGGCAGAGCAATTGGAGGAATGGTGATGGGAGTAAGGAACGAATTATAACAGGGAAATATAAGAAAGACAGAAACAAACAAAAGAAGGATTACCAGTAGAAAAGGTGAAGATGGGAGAAGAGAATTGGAAGGTAGTAGGGGTTCAAGTGAACGGTGATATTCAGGAGAACGCAGAGGAGATGAATGAAATTATTGCAGAAGATAAAGAAGGTATTAGGCTTATGATAGGTGAACATTTCAAGGCGAGAACAGAAGATAAAGGAGGAAGGAAATAGGGAGAAGAAAGAGGAATAAAATCTAAAGAAAGGGTACTGAATAGCGGGGGGCGAGGTTTACTGAAGAGTTCGAAAGAGGCAGGATGGTTGATCCTAAATGGAAATATAGAAAGAGATGAGAAAGGAGAGTATACACGCTCAGTAGGTGAAAGGGGAATTGTAATTGATTCTGTGATAGTGGATGATGAGGTTAAAGAGAAGGTCAAGAAACTAGAGGCAGGTGATATAGGTTCAGATCACTTTCCCTTAATAGTGACATTAGAGGGAGAAAAAAGTAATGACAATAGGAAGAAACGGGGAGAAAAGGTAAATAGTGTAGGGAAAGAAGATTCGTCAAGGCAAGGAAAACATAAGTTTAGAGAAACGATCAGAAATATCAAAATGGGAAAGGGAAAAATGGATGAGAAGATGGAAAAAATGATAGGCGAAATAAAAAGAGAATTAGAGTGCACAAACAAAAATGAAGTTAGGGAAGGGGGGAAAGAAGTGGATGGGATGAGGATTGTAAAGGGGAAAACAGGAGGTCAGAAAGGAATTAAGAAATTGGAGGGAAAAAAATATAATGAGAAAGAATAGAAGAAAAAAAAGAGCATACTGAGTTTTGTGTTCAAAAGAAGGAGGAAGAGAATAAAAGGTTTGAGGAAGAGGCGGAAAAGACTAGGACATTAGAAAAGAGTAAGCCAAGATATTGAAACTGTAGAATGGAAAAAATATGTTTGGATTTGTTAGGAGAAGCAGAGAGAAAAGCAGGAAGGGAGGAAAATATGGTAAAGAAGACATAACAAGGGAAGAAATAGTTAGGCTTTAGGAATAATAAAGGATGGAAAGGCAGCTGTTACAGATGAGATTCCAAATGAAGTATGGAAATATGGAGGGAAGGAACTGGAGGAATGGGCATGGTTAATGTGTAATCGAGTATGAAGAGGAGAGGGGTGGCCAGAGTCATAGAAAGAAGCAGTAGTTATACTAATAATAAAGAAAAGAAAGGAGAGGAGGTTAAAGATTATGGGGGTGTAACGCTGATGCCAACACTGTATACAGTATATGTAACTGTTTTTTTTTTTGGAGAGATTGGAGAAAGAAATCAAGGAAAAAAAGATAGAACCACCAAATCAAACAGGGCTTAGAAAAGGAATTGGGGTGATGGACAACATATATGTTCTGAATTATATAGTAAATAAGAGGTTTAAAAGGGGAAAAGGGCAATAATAGCTATGTTCGTGGACTTAAGGGCGGCGTTTGACTCATAAGACCGAGGCGAAATAGAAAAAAAGTATGATTTAAAAATGTACCAAAGTTATATTTTTTCAATGTGATTATTTTTTATAATTATTTAATACCAAACACGGTATATAAAAATTATAATTATTTTAATACACATACGGTAATTTTTTCAATTATTGAAATAAAAAGTACTTCAGATCCTAATTTGATTTTCAAAAGTTTTTTATTTTGGGCCCATCCAAATAAGTACCTAAAGAAATTAGGAATCTGACATCTTTTTGATGCAAGTTTTTAAACTTTAATTCTTCTACTTTTTTGGGTCATTTTAAATTTTAGAACAATGTCGCGAAAATGTCCTGGGTTTTACTGAATGAAATCCAACTTATTTTTCTACATTTTCAAGTTTGAGACTTTTCTCAAGGAGTACAGGTGAATATGAAACTTCCCTACAAAGTTTGAACCCTTATTTGTTCTGTCAAAAAATTATCAGCCTTATCGTATCACCAAAATCCAGACTCTGAACCAGGTTTTCACTTTGATAAAAAGAGATATTTCGGCTTCCAATCTTGTCAAAAAACTACGAATTTTGCGGCCGTTTCGTAAACATTGCAGTTCACTCCTTCAAGGCTGACCTGAAATTGAGGCTTTAGGTTAGGTTGTTCTTATGTATACTCACTACAATGCCTCTGATTGGCCAGAGCGCCCCACCGTGGGGAGTGATCGAACCTAATCAATCGTTTACATCCTATTACCCACTTCACCATGAAAATTTAACAAAACGGAACATTGCCTTTCTCGGAAGTATTAGTTTACAAAAGATCTGACAACATATTAGGACATGAAGTTTACAGAAAACTCACCCATACAAACAGATACCTACATGCCTCATTTCATTACCAGCAATCTAAAAAAAAATCGATGATCAACTTCCTTGTATACAGATCTGTCTCCATAACAGATAAAGATAACTTACAAAAGGAATTAAGAAACGTTTAACAAATCCTAATACAGAACGATTATATAAAAAACAAATTAATAAAGCAATAAAAAAATAAACTTAAAAAAAGGCAGCACAACCTACGAAAGAAAGAGAGAGAAAAAGGGCCATTACCCTACCCTACATCTAAGGTGTCACAGAACATTTAGGAGGAATTCTCAACAAACACAACGTCCAAACCATATTTAGACCACCTGCGAAAATAGGAAAACTAGTAAATAACCCCAACGACAAAAAGGCACCCCTCAGTGATCCGTGAGTATATGAAATACCTTGTTCTTGTCGCAAAGTTTATATTAGAGAAACCGAGAGAGCAGTGAGCCAACGTATAAAGGAACACGAGAGTAAAGTAAAGCTAAAAAATCTCACGCAATCAGCATTAGCTGAAAATTACATCGAACAGGACATACAATTTTATTGGTCAAAACGACAGTAATTGCAAAAACACACACTATCTTTCCAAGAAAACGTAGAGAATCAATTGAAATCTTAAAACACCCCAATAACATCAATAGAGCCAACGTTTATAATACCAATTCAATTTGGCTTTCCGTCCTCCCGGATTTAAAAAAAAAAGACTTGATTGGCCAATAAGGTTCGACCACTCCCGACGGTGGGGCGCTCTGGCCAATCACAGACATCATAGTGAGTATACATAAAAACAGCATAACCTGAAAACTCAGTCTCAGGTCAGCCCTAAAGGAGTGAAATGCAATGATCACGAAATTTCGGCAAGTTTCGTAGTTCTTTACACGATGGGAACGCAAAATATCTCTTTTTATCAAAACAGATAATCGTAAAAGCATTAAATCTATTATTAGGTTTGTACTTGTTTTCCAGAGTTCTATTTATTAAATAAATTTTTGTTTTTAATTTAGACAAAAGCAGCTATTTTGAGTTTACTTCCAGTTTTGTTTTAAAGTGCCGAACTGCAAGTGTTCTACATGAATATAAAAGAACATTTTAAAAAGCGACTGATTAAAAAAAAATTGCCCTTTCTTGCCAGAACTATATTTTATATTTGAATTTACAAACAGGGCTATTTAGGGCCATGCAAAATGTATACCCTCTCTTATGCTTCCGTTTTAACTCTACCCACGAATACCTTGATCCTCTGTAGTATAACCAGTTACCAAACTAGAACCGATTGAGTTACGCTTACCCAATACTAGATTTTTGCGTAATGGTATAATAACAATAACTATCATTTTAGTTTAAATTTGGAATGGATACCCGGGTACTCGGTTACTGATAGCAACGTTAATACATTCAAAGAGCAATGAACTACAAAGAAGAGGGTTCTGTCCCTGAGACCAATTGTTGCGCACTATCAGTACAATAATTCCACACAAACTAAATTTTCAAATTTTAGAGATATGTATAAAAACACTTTTGTTCCCAAATGCATTTTTCTTTGAAATTACTTAAGATATTTTAATGTCAGTTTCGCATTCTATGGAAAAAATTGCATAAACAGCTGTCCATGAACATTATTTTAATTTGTAACAAAAATTTTCGAAAAATGCAAGGAAAATTCCGTAAAAGCTCGGAAATTTAAATAAACTTAAGGATTCTTTCCTAACAAACTGTATGTAAAATTCTGCTTATTTTTAGTTTTTGAGGAAGGTGCCTTTGACTCAAAACATCAACCCCTTTCTTGAAATAAAACCTTTTCTTTCTGTTCAATATCAGAGAAACTTTGAAAAGATAAAGCTTAAAATTATAGCTAGTTTCCATCGTTATAAAAAGTTTCGTTAGCAGAAAATTTAGCATATAAAATTTTTGATATTGTAAAAACATTATTCTTTCATCCATGCTTTTTTAGAATTTTGATGAAGTGCAAGTAGACACATACATTAATGATTTGATAGTACTGAAAAAGGTCTTTCTTTTAAAAAAGGAACATCGAAATGTCTTTAGTAGTTTCAAAGAAAAATGCATTTGAAAAAAAAAGACATTTTTTATACATATCTCCAAAACTACTCATTTTTTAGAGTCCAGGTTGCAAAAGATGCCTCCCCCTCTATCTCTCTTTATTGGCCATTTCTCTTCATGGGGTGGCCGCAAAACTTCATTTTCTTAATTCTCTGATCTCCCTGATTTTTCCCTGACTAATGTCTTATTTTTCCTGGTCACTAGTCTTCAAAAAATTATAATATTGTAACATTTATAATATAAAATGGTTTATAAATAGCATACAAAGTTTTAAATTTTAGTTTGTACATTTTTTATTTATTATTCTGGGATTACTTGGGAAGGGTAAAAAGTCACCTATTTAAACCAAAACAGGGACCAATTTCTAATCCAAAATGTGACATTAATATGACTCAGTTTCTTTTAAATTAAAAAAATCAGAAGAATTCGATTTATGAGACTTTAAAGCACTTAAATTCAAATTTAAAAGAATGAAAATTTATTGAAAAATGATAAAATAGTTGAAATGCAAAACAAGCGCAAATAAATTGAAAACAAATCGAATAAATTCATTAAACACAATACAAAACTTTAAAATAAGTTTAGAAAATTAAAAAGAAGTGGATTCCAGGTGAATTCGAAATGTGTTCAAATTGCAACAAAAAAAACAATAAAAATAGTATAAAAATCTCTTCAAATCTTCAAAATAAATTCTTTGAAATCCTGAAAACCTAATTACAAGACCATGAGAGCGTTTACAACCCCTCAAAATCATTCAGATCCTTGGAAATCTTATAAAATCCCTTGAAATCTCTTAAAATATATTAAAATCATACAAGTCCTGTAAAATCGTTCCATATCCTTCGAAACTCGAAGACATTATTTAAAACTGCATGTAATTTTTTTTAAACCCTCTGAAATTATTCAGCTTCTTTAAAAGTTTTTGAAATCCCTTTAAAATTTTTAAGCTTCTTGAAAATTCTTTTTAATTTTCATAATCACTCTAAAATATTTTTATCTCCTTATACTTCCTTTAAACTTTTAAAGCTCCGGAAAGTTTCTTAGAGAGTTTCAAATTATTGAAATACATTAAAAGTACCTTGGAATATTTTAAATCCTTTAAAACTTTTAAATCCCTTGAATTTATGCAAAGGCCTTGAAAATTACTTGAATTTAAAAAAATATCCTAAAATATTTAAAATTCTGTAAAATCCTTCAAACTTTCTAAGGCTCTCGAGAGAACCTTATAGTTGTTAAAATATATTCTAGAATCTTTCAGATCGTTTGGAATCACTTGAAATTATTGAAATCTATTTGAAAAATGCTCTAAAGTATTTTTAAATCCTTAAACATTTTTTGGAACCCTTTCAGATTTTTAAAGCTAAGTTAATTGATTTCAATAATCTTTTAATAATTTTAATAACCTAAAGTATCTTTATCTTATTGGTCAATACCATCCCTGATGATAATATAAATTTATTAAATCAGAAATAGATAAATTAATTAAAAATTAAATGAAATATTTGAAAATCTTTCAAAATCTACGAAATCCCGCCATTCTTTGAAATCCATTAAAATATTATAAAAATCCCGTGCAAATACATGAAACCTGATATTTCCTTTTATCCCTTTCATAATTTTTTTTAGAAAAATGAACAAATGTTGTCTACTTTAGTTTTGATGGGATTTTTGACGCCCTTTTCATTGATAGTTTTGAAATAATAATTATTTAACTTTGAAAACTATAGTTGGAAGAATTTTTACAAAGAAAAAAGTAATTAAGTGAAACACTTCATCACTAGAAAAAAGGTTTCTTTGATTACGAAAAAATGTCTGAATCTAGAAAATTTGTGAATTGCTGAGCGATCCAAAAAGAGTTTATTTGGTTTAAATAAATTTGTTATATAAATAAACGAAATGTATTCGCATCTCTTCCCCATGATTAAATTACTTTGTTTAAATAACAATTGACTTAAATATACAAAGCTTTTTTATTTTTTATAATTGAAGTACCTATATCTGATTTTGGGAATAATAAATGAAAAATATTAATTAAAAAAAACATAGTCGTACGGTTTTCCTATAGAGAGTGGAAAGGTATCAGATAAAAATTGTCTTGCCACGATACTTTTTACTAAGTCCACATTAAACAATAAAATGAGTTGAGCAATAAAATTTAGAATTTAATGTCCTGAAGAGCACTAAGTATTTAGCAACTATTATTAATGCATATTATTGGTCATCGCTAAATATTTTTTATATACATTGTGAACTTATTGCGTGATTTCATATATGTTTGACAAAGATTGCGTAATTATTCGGTAAAATACATCAAATATTTTTTGCGAAATTCAAGAATCGGTACGCCTGAAATAAAGCTTGAGGAAACTTGCATGAAAAGGAATGAATATTGAATCAAGATAATATCCACAGAAAATTTGAGTGGCTTAAAATTTGGGTGAATGTTTAAATAATCTTGGACAGAAAGAAAAGTTTTCAAATGTTTCAGTGATTTTAAAGACATAATAAAAAACTATTTATGAGATGTAGAATAAGGTCGACAAATATTTAAATACTGAGTCTCAGAAAAAAGTTGAGTTGACTACATTACAGTATAAAGTTCATCAGACTTCATAATATTTTAAACGAAGTTTTACATTTCTCGTTAAAGCTAAAACCAGACCACAAAATGGTTTTGGGAGTCCACTGGGATTCTCATAGGTCTAATCTATGTTTCTGGGGCCGCTAAACACGAACCCGTTTGCAGAATTGAGCCAGAACGTCGGAATTTGTAGTAAAATTAAAAAAATTGTTAAAAACCTGAAATTTCTGCATAAATTTCGTCCCCAAGCCTACAAACCCCAAAATAACAAGCCGCAAACCCACAAGCCCCTTATCAACAAAACCGCAAATCCCAAACCAAAAAGCTCCAAACCCACAAACCCACAAACCCCAAATCCATACGCTCCAAATCCACAAACTACAAATATACAAGCTCCATATCCACAAACGTACAAACCCCACACCCACAAATTCCATATCCGCAAACGTACATACCCCAAACCCACAAGCGAAATATCCAGAAACGTATAGACTCTAAACCAACAATCCCAAACCCATAAGACCTAAACCCACAAACGCCAAATCGATAAGCTCCATATCCACAACCCTACAAAGCCCGAAACCTACAAACCCTAAATCCACAAAACCACAAGATCCATATACACAAATGTACAAACCTTAAACCCACAAACAACAAACCCACAAGCTTCATATTCACAAACGTACATAGTCCAAACCAACAATCCCAAACCCACGAACCCCAAACCCACAAACCCCAAATGTACAAGCTTCATATCCATAAACGTACAAACCCCTAACCAATAATCCCAAACCCATGAACCCCAAGCCCACAAACTCCAAACTACCAAACCACAAACCCACCAACTCCAAATTATACCAATTTCTCTATTGGTGTTATAAGATGTGAGGGGTTTGGGTTTGTGGAATTGAGGTTGGTGGGTTTGAGGTTTGTGGGTTTGGAGCTTGTTAGTTTGTGGGTTTGAGGCTTGTTAATTTGGGATTTGCAGGTTTGGGGACGAAATTCATGCAGAAATTGCAGGTTTTTAACCATTTTTTTTAAATTTTACTACATATCCTGACGTACTGGCTCAATAATGCGATTGTTTTCGTATTCAGCGACCCCAAAAATATAAAATATACCTATTAGAATCCCAGTAGACTCCGAAAACCATTTTGTGGTCTTGTGATAATTTAAGAGACGAGAAATCAAAGAACTGAGACGCTTCGGCTCATATTTTGATCAAATTTGTTAACATTCATTTAATGGTTGATATTTCAACAACAGAGTTTTAATAAAGAATAAAAAACCACTGAATTTAATAAAAAATACGTATTATTTACATCTCAACCAAAACAGACTATTTTGAACCAAACAGTTGCACTTTTAACCAAAAAAGATAAAATATCTACCAAAAAAGATTAATTTTCAAACCAAAAAGACGGATTTTTAACAAAAGAGATGAATTTTCTACCAATATTTTTCAGTCAAAAGAAAAATATTTTAACAAAATTTTTTAATTTCCAAGCCAAAAAGGATAATTATGTACGAACCACTTGAATTTTTAACCTGAGAATATAAATTTGCAAATAAACATTTTAATTTACATTCAATAGTTTAGCTTCCTGAAAAATAATAAAACTTTTAACTTCAGAAGATGAATTTTCTAGAAAATAGTAGATTTTCTTCCAAATAATTTAATTATTAACTACAAACGATCAATTTTTAACCAAAATGTTCAGGCTAAACAATTAATTTGCAAGAAAATAGTTCATTTTTCTACTAAAAAGATAAATCTTCAACAGATGAAATTAATTTTCAGAAAGCAGTTCTACTTTCAAGAACCTAGTTCCATTTTAAACAAAGATGATTCATTGTCTACCATGAAAGACGATATTTTACCAAAGAACAATCAATTTTCCTTCGAAAATTGAAGAGTTAAATTTTAGATAAGGAAATTAATTTGAACAAAGAAGCAATCGAATCTTTGACTGAATATCTAAATCTTAAAACAATAAAATTATTTTTAACAAATTGGTTCAACTTTAAATCAAATAGTCGAATTCTTGATAAAAACAGATAGATTTTCAATAAAATGGTTGAATTGTCAACAAAACAGACTAGTTTTAAAGAAAATAATTAAATTGTTCAGCCAAATATTAGATGTTTTACCAAAAAGAGATGAACTCTGAACCAAAAATATAATCGTAAACAATTTCTTGAAAAACGGATAAAACATAAAAATTCATTAATAAATTGCACAAGAGGGGTTAGGGAAAAGCGAATGAAAAATGGAAACCATTTGTCCTTAAATTATTTAAATCATCTTGGTATTGAGTTAAATGAATTAAACCTTATATAAATATTTAGGCCAAGTAAAAATGTGAAAGTAATTAATTTTACAGAGGATGGCAAAGAGAAATAATATTTTTAATAAATTGAACATTTCTGTCAACTGAACTGTTCTTCCTTTCATAATCTCGAAAAAAAAATTAATTCTATTTGGGTTTTTAATAAAGTTGAACATTCAAGTTTGGAGATCACTAAATAAAAATTTAATTTTATAAGACGTAAATGTTACAATTTTTATTCTGAAATTTCTGTGCGTTTAGTGCTGTAAATTTCTCAAACTAAATTTCTGTCTGTAAACGGTTAATCCTGAGGGTTTTCATTTTAAATATCTTCTCTTTTGATTTTCAACTCTTCTGATCTTTTACATTTACAATCTGAATTAGAATTTATTTTTGTAGGTAGTAGATTTGAAAGCCAATTATTTTTTATTCGACAAACTCCAAAAACAATAAAAAGTTTAGGATTTATCATCTCTTCAATGGAATTAAATTTTTTAATGTATTACTTTAGAAACTTAAAAATGGGAAAAACCTAAAAGTTTAAAAGTTAAAAAAATGACAAATTTTAAATATAATAAATTTTAAATATATTGTTTGAAAGCAAAGAAGCCATGGCTAGACCTTAAAAAAATTATTCCTTTGGTGATATCTCTTCATTCAAAATAACAATTTCAATATTATTTAAAGCTCATTACAAATTAAATTATTAATATTTAAAAGTATTTATAAAAAATTATGTATTGATCCTTATTTGATTGGAAGAAATAGTTGTTTGAAGAAAAAATAAGAAATTTATTAATGCAAACAAATATTTGTTTAAGCAATGGGAACAACATTATGTCTGTGAATTATAATTCTTCTAAACATGTCCTCTTACAAGTCAGAATCAAAATTCTTTTAGAAAATTTCCAGTCCAAACTCAAAATTATCAGTCGTTTAGAATGTTCAAAAAAATATACTTCAGTGTACTTATTTTTAAAATAAATATATAACTGTTAAAAATAATGCTTACGTTTTTAGCTGTAAATAGTACTTACTTTGACGTCAGTGAATAAGTAATAATAATTCCGAAAGAATGTTAAAATTTATATTTACTATTATTATAATTTACTACATTATATAATAAAGCAGTGCCATTCATAGCAACCTTAAATACACTTTAATAAAAGATGTTTCAAATTATGTTTCTATTTAATCTCCTTCACTCGTTTTGAACGTGAAAGAAGACAAACAATCATATATTCTACCTAAAACATAAATTATTAGTTAACAAAAATTAAAATTTTCCATACCATTTTGTTTAAATTTTATTCGATGAGACATTTTAAATATTTATCAATTATATTAAAGAAATTGATTTCAAATTCTTCCTCAAATGCCGACAAAAGATTTATTTATGTGAAATATATTATTTAGCCGAAGGCAGAAATTCTTAGAAGAATACAATTTCTATACGAAATGAGGAAAAATAAAATTATTTTTGTTTATCAATCAAAAGTTAAATTTTTACAACACGTAAAAAATGACAATTTTAAAATATTTTCATTGCATTACTTAAATAGACATAATTATTATTTTATATCAAAGCCTACTTACTAACATTAAGTTTTACTTCTTCAATTCAAAATGGTACATCATATTTTACTTCTTGAATCTGCGACATGACAAATTCACGTTAAAATCGACAATTGAGATTTTTTTCACACTTTTGGAAACAAATATATGCTGATGAATTTATTTTTCTTGAGACAACATTTAATTAATTTTCAACGTACTGAATAAACTGTTTAATTCCTAAGTTATGTAAATTAAGTTACTTATAAACACCTAAGGTTTGTAAATGCCGGGACCGGGTGCTAATCTGACAAATAGCACCAACTCCCAGAGGGTGCTATTTCAGGTTATTAACGAGTGAAAGCTTGGCACCTCCAAGAGCGCCGATTCCGGGTGAAATCGCTGCAACTCCCTTATAAGGTCTCCATACCTCTCTTTCTTATCATTTTTCTTGGCTATGATGTTTTTGTCAGCTGGTGCCGAAAATTCGATAACGAACATGGTGCGTTTCTCGAAGTCAAGAAGAACCATGTCTAGCCTCGAGTGTGCAACAGAAACAATTGTCGAGAATCTAAAGTTCCAGTATATGCGTCATTTCTCATTCTCGAATGTTGACTCGATTTCCCTAGGAGTATTTATAGCAGAGATATTAAGGTTAATGCCGTAAGAGTGACAGAGATGGTAATAAAGTACTCTTAGTGCCGCATTGTGTCTTTGAATGTAGGTCGTTCTCGCATGAGTTGGACAACTAGATAGTATGTAAGCTAAATGCTCGGGGCATGCATGGCACGCCCTGCAACTATCATCGAGAATGTCTTGGCTCAAAATGTGGTGACGGTATGTTAAGGTGGAAATGACACCATCTTGGCATGGAAAAATGAAACCCTCCGTGCCAGACTTCAATCCAGGTGATTTAAGGAAAGCAAACGTTAGCTCACACGACATTGAGTGATCCTCCATATTTATGTGGAAGATACGAGGGTAGTTCAATAAGTCCTTAGAATGACCAACAGATGGCGCGCGAATCGCTCCAAATCATCTGTTTTCAGTCAGCACCACTCCCGACTAGATATATGGTGCAGTCACAGTCCACAGCTTCTGAGTATACGTGTTTTTATAACCAATTGAAAAAAAAATTGTTCGTTAAGAAAAATGGAAAAAAACGAGTTCAGAGCGGTAATCAAACATTTTCATTTAAAGAGTTTAACTCCATATGAGATAAAAAATGAATTGGACTCACTTCATGGCACATCTTCCCCTGCCTTAGCAACGGTTTATAACTGGGTAAATGAATTCAAGCGTGGTCGTACATCAATAAGTGACGAACCACGTTCAGGAAGGCCCGTAGAAGCAAGTA
>NC_046662.1:56958425-56982634 GCF_010883055.1 Belonocnema kinseyi | reverse complement strand
TAGAGCTCCAAGGAGATTATGTTGAAAAATAAAAAAAATTTACCCAAAAAAAATTGTTTTTATACTTCATTCTAAGGACTTATTGAACTACCCTCGTACCATGCATCCTCTTATCGAGGAACTGTTCAAGAAAGTTTTTCTCTTGTGCTTTCTTAATCTGGGCTTTCAGGAGTGGGTACTCGAGATAGATAAGATTTGATAAATTTTGCTCACCCCTAATACTGAAGTTAAGTGCGAGTGTTTCAGCAGCATCCTCTGCTGCTTTGTACAGAAACTCTCCTTTCCCTACTTCTTCGTGATTCCTGACCATTTTAAGAAGAGGGTCTCTTCCATTTGCGACTCTATGTGCTGTACCCAGAATAATCCTTTTGTGAAGACATTCAAGACTCAATATTCCGCGACCACCTTGATGAAGTGACATGAACAGTCATGCAACAGAAGCCTTAAGATGCATGCTTTTGTTCATGTGCATAACCATTCTTGTCCCGATATCAAGGGATCTGAGCAAGCATGTTCATTGCAGATACTTTGTTACTCGCCGACAGTTCGGAAGACCAAATCTGCCGGATGAGACGTTTGTATCTGCTTCGGAGAGTATCCTTTATAGATTTCACATCCTGAATGCGGCTCTGTGGCACGCCCAGGTATGTATTAGTCTCTCAAGCGCAAAGGTGTCGTATAGCGCTTCTATCAACGAGCTCAGGATCTTCAGGGATGCCATTAAGTTTTCCTCGCTTTAAATAAAACTTGGCGCATTTGTATAAGCCAAATTCCATTCCAAATCCCTTAGTATACTGTTTGATAAGCCCAAGAGTTAGATGTAGTTGCTATTTGTTTTTAGCATAAATCGATCGTCTATGTAAAATACATGAGTGACCTTGTACTTTCGATCTGCAGGTGTGCCGCACAAGTAACCGTCGGAATGGCGATGTGCTAGGGATAGTGGCAATAATGTAAGGCAAAAGAGGAGTGGGCTCATGGTTTCGCTCTGAAAAACACCTCTCTGAAAGGTGACCTTGTTAGTTGTCCTACGATTTTTTCCAGATAAGATAGTAAATCTGGTTTTCCAAAGCGGCATCAATCTATCTATGCACCTAACGATTTGCGGATGAACCTTCAAGCTTTCCAAAAGACAGATGATAAGTCTACAGGAGGTCGAAGCGTAAGCTTTCCGGTAATCAATCCAGGCCATCAATAGGACACGCTGGTAGAATGCTGCATCTTTGCAGACACATCTATCGATGAGCAGGTTCTCCCGACATCTCGCTATGCCTTTCTCTGAGCCTCGTTGTTCATACATTTCTTGCCACACAGGTTCAATTGTCCGAACAATCTTATCATTTAGGATAGCTTTGAATATTTTATACAGTGTGTTTAGGCCCTTCCACCAACAACTCCGAAATTGGCTCTTCCGACTTTAAATATGAGGTGAAAATACGGGCCAAATGATGACGGGTTGAAGGAAACTTTTTCCATTAGAAGGTTTTGATACAATCTGGTCCCGGTGCGGAATAGTTCTTCATCCCTCTTAATACTTTTTTCACCTCCTTGGTAGTGATGGGTGGATATTCTTCATTAGGTCCTTCGTCCAATCTATGCTGCACGTCTTAGACTTCTCTCCAAAATACTATGACCTCCTTTGGTTTGGGCGCGTAGTCGACAGTAACTGAAGGGTCTTGGAAGAGTCGAGATGGATCAGAAAGAAACTGTTGATTTTCTCTGACCCACCTCTCCCTCCGCTCTAAACTTCTCTCAGCGTCAGATAGTATCCGTATTCTCTCCACAATATGCTGTCTGATGGTCAGTAGTTTTGACTTGTTAAGTGTGTGATAACGGGTCCGGAGTTCGAACGCGAACTTTTGAACCTTGGAGGTAAAATTCCTGCCAGATGTGATGCAGTCAATAAAACACTAAATACGGGATGCGTACTGTCTTGCTCAGCCTATCTTTATGGCAAGTTGATGCATTCGTCTTCTGGTCTTATGATCAACTGTTGGTTTTGTTTTACGGTTCGCATCGACCAAAGCTCTCGCTACATTACACACACAATAATTGATAGCCCAGAGGTCGGATTCTTCGGAAAAATATATACGAAGCTCGTCATCCATTTCAGCCAGATCTTTAGGCTTAAGAGAAACCTTGGTGTTGATGTTTCCCTGGGTCATAAAGCATCGCTCTTCCTCTATTGGATGCCTGCCCGAGGTTGGTCTTAGTGTCGCCTCTGTTTCTCTATAGCCGGATTGTTCTAGCTGTTTTAGAGTAGGCGTTTCGCTTACATAACTCCTTTTTCGGAGTAGTTCGGCATGGTTACGCAGACGTTACTGCGAAAAGTGCTATAGCTCCGGGTGTTTCTCGCACCACAGAGTATGCAGCCGTGATATGTAACCCCGTTCAGGGGTCACACTCGCATCGTAGCACTCTAGCAAGTCGTGATTCAGCCGCTCCGTCCACCTAAATGTCCCTAGATTCTGCCGATCCATCGCATTGAATCCATTTGCATTGCCTCCCCCAGCTCTAGAGTGGTCGGCATTGGTGGCAGACCCACTGTCGGGAGCCCTGCGTGTTCTGTTGTTTTGAACTGCACTTACTACAACTATGTTGGTTGTTGTCGAAATTAAAATTTACAAGGTGATTCGAACCAAGAAGTGACATAAATACTCTATAAATTTCAGATTTTTTTTCCTTCTATCTAAAAGGGATTCATCTTGAAAAATATTGAAAACCTCTGAACTGTAAAGTTTTTTAGTGAAATATTTCATATTACAGGATAAAGATATTACGAGACTCACAAATTTTAGTGGAAGAAATAAAAATGGGAGGAAGTTATTTTTTTGTTACTTGCTAATTCGTCGATTCAAAGGGTGCCAACCACCCTTAAATTTTAGCCCCCTGCCCAAAATAAGAGGTTTTCATAAATGTCTCAGGATCGAATTAGAATTTTTTAATCAAACAGTCAACTTATTTATTGCAATAAGACGTTCATCGACACATATTTTTTTATGCTAAGTTATTTTTACCGGTGTGAATGTGATTTCTTTGAAAATTTTTTTTTAACGGAAACTCAAATCAGCTGTATTTCACACAAGACAAACACGATAAATGTTTTGAATTTTTATCTTGGAATGCTTATTCTGATATATTTTGCAGAAATAATTAAAAAAAATAAGCACTTTTATTTTTAAGAGAGCTTACTACCCCCTCGAAATTGAACATTATTACATTATAAAGACCGATTTTTTATGAATAATGCATGATTTCATTTCTTATCGCCGCGAATTGGCGGGGCCAAAGCCCTTCTTTCCGGAAATTTACAGCAATTTTTAAATTTAATTTCGGGTAATTTATATTTAATTTCCATCAATTAGCAAAAGATTTCATTAATTTCTGGAAATTTATAAAACGGTTGAAAATTGAATTTTTGGGCAATTCTTTGTTTAGTTTCCATATTTACCTGTAACAATATCATAAACTATCGTAAGTTTCCGGAAATTAATTACCATTTTAAAATCGACTTTTTGGCAATTTATGCTAATCATAAATTTGCTGAAATTGATAAAAATGTTTAAAATTAAATTTTGAGTAATTTATGGTAAGTTACCATATTTGTTTGTAAAATTAACATAAAATATTGGAAATATCTGGAAATCTTTAAACATTTAAAAATAGAATTTTGTTCAATTTATGCTAAGTTATCATAAATTACATGTAATATTCCCATAAACTACCCAAAAAATTTCATCAATTTCCGAAAATGTTTAAAATTGAATTTTGGGTAGTTCACCGAAATAACCTGTAAAATGACCATAAATTACCGAAAATTTATAAGTATATTTAAAATAGAATGTTAGGCAATTTATGTCAAGTTACCATATTTACCTGTAAAATAACGAGGAATGTCCAGAAATGTCTGAAATCATCCACTTCTTATAAAAAATATCGTATGCGTCAAGGGCGAGAGGGACTTTTTTGACGAGTGTCAATCATCCCTTGCAATGACAATGCAAATAATAAGAAATGTATTGAATTTCTTATAAAGAAATAAGTAAATAAAAGCGGTGATTCGTCACGTGATTTCTACTAAACTTGAACAATTCATAGACAAAAAGAGTGTTTTAGTTGAATCAACAAAAGTTAATAAATAATTTGCTATTGTAAAATCAATTTTTATAAACAAATATCCATATCAGGTACCTTTAGAAGAATAAATAAAGTTTTTTGTATGAAATCAATTATGTATTATTTTGCAATAAAACCTAATTATCATATTTTATCACCAAACAAAAGTAAAAATTATTTGAACTACCTTAATTAACAAATGCAATATTTGACTCTTTTTGAAGGTACAAACTTGATTTTTTCCATGGAATTGATTGTAAATAACTAATTTATAAAATTTTAAGAACATTTTGATGACAGTACATAATATATTATTGTAAAAAACAATTATTAATACCAATTTTTATTATTACATGTATTTATAAATAAAAGACCGCTTTTTTCACGGAATTAACATCAAGTTGTTTGTCAATGATTTTTTTCTATGAATCAATAACATTTGATAATTTTTTTACCAAGCTTAATTAACAAATGCATTAATTTGTTTATTTTTCAGCATTTAAGCTTGTTTGGTTTGTGTAATCAACTGTTAAGAAAAAATTTAAAAATTTTTTTCAATTGCTCGATAACGATCCCCTATTTTTATTTTTATTAACAATTTAATTAACGTAGTCTAACATAATTGTTTTTTGTCCCATTATTGCTTTCCCTAAAACATTTTATTTTTTAGTGAAACTTAATTTTTTATGAAGATTCTGTAATTATTTATCAATTCAATTGTGTCGCTAAATCGTTGTTATAGAAACATATCTCAAACTGTTCGATTCGGTTTTTATTTTCACAAATATTCTGCATTGCTTCAGTAGCCATACACGTTATATAATATAAGATTTGTAAAAGTATTTCACAGGTGGGATATTATCACGAAATCAAACAAATTAAAATGAATTATCCGAGAAAAATTTGTGTGCTACATTGTTAATAAAAATAAAAATAGTTCATCGTTATCGAAATATCAATAAAAGTTTAAACAATGTGTTATTAACAGTTCATTACAAACAAAAAATAAGTTAAAGTGCTAAAAAATAGCCAAATAATGTATTTGTTAATTAAGTTTGGTTTAACAATTATCAAATGTTATCGATTCATAGCAAAAAATCATTGATAAATAACTGACTGTCAATTCCGTGAAAAAGCGGTATTTGATTTATAAATACATAAAATGATAAGCATTTGCTTAAAGAGTTATTGTTTACTATATTAAAACGTTTACTGCCATCAACATTTTCTTAAACATTTAGAAGTTAGTTATTCACAGTTAATTGCATCGAAAAAATTAAGTTTGCACCTCCAAAAATAGCCTAATAGTGCATTTCTTAATTAAGGTAGTTTAAACAATTATTCATTTTTATATGGTGACCAAATATGAGAGTTACGTTTTATTTTCAAGTAATATGTGACCGATTCTATAGAAAAAACGTTATATATTTCACACAAAAAAACCTGATATGGATACGTGTTTATAAAATTGATTTTCAAATAACAAATTATTTATTACCTTTTATTAATTTCACTAAAAACTCTTTTTGTCCATAAACTGTTCAAATTAAGTGCGAATGAAGTGACGAATCGCTGACAATCATCAGGAAATCATTTTCATTCACTAATTTGTTTATAACAAATTCAATAAATTTTGTAACAATTGCATTGTCAAGTTTCATTTTTCATTTTTGTTATGAAATAAAACAAAATTTAAAAATCGGCCATGACAGTTCAATGCCAAATTTTAGTAGCTTTTATTTAAAAAAAATTAAAACTGTATAATAATTTTCTTCTAAAAATCAGTTTATCCACGGAGGTTTTTTTTGCCCCACTGTGGAGCGGGGCATTATAATATTTTATGACTGAAAAAATAAAACTTCTACTGATTTTAAGAATATTTTTTTAATTATTTGGGACACCCTGTATAGAAGAGGTTTCCAGTCCGAAATTTAACAAATTTTATTTTGAATCCTAATTATGCTTGTTTTTCGTTATCGCCCTACATGTTTAGTATAGATCATGAAATTATTTCTTGGTGTTGTATTTGGCAAAGATTACGCGACCTTTAATTAGGATCCCACAATTATTGCGGGAGCTTACGCAATTATTGATATATCTCTATAAAATATAATATATTACCGAAAAATGAGCACGTTCACAATTACTTTTGAGGAAACTCAGTTGTATATAAAAAGCCAAAAAAAGTTTAAGCTATCAGTAAATTTCGTGTAAAGTCAGAGCGAGCCGTGCCATAAAGTTGCCAAACCCTAAATATTATTTTTTTTCGATTTAATTGCTGCAAAATGGCAGGGAATAGAAACGGCAAAAATCTTTTCTTAATTTTGAATTTACTTGGATATTTTGTGCACTTTTCGGTGGCTTTATTCTCAATATCTCATGCAATCGGAGAGGCTAACATAAACTGTGTTAACTGCATAAATTGTACAAATTGCAGAAACTGTAGGGATTGTATTAATTGCCATGGTTGTACAAATTGTTCAAAATGTGTAGAATCTCATGAATGCACAAATTGTCACGAATGTTCATACTGCCACGATTGTACGAATTGCACGGGTTGTACAGAATGTAAAGACTGTACAAATTGTTCCCATTGTACATTTTGTCAGGATTGCACTACTTGCAATCATTGTGTCAAATGTGTCGATTGTACATCCTGTCATAATATTAAAGACTGTACAGATAAAGTGAGATTGCGTAATCACATTTGCTTGAATGAGAGAATGCAACTTAATTAATGGAATACATGGTATGTATAATTTTCAGAATATCGTGCCGCTTTTTATAAGTCGAAAATAGTAAAAAAATTGTATTAATTTGAAAAAAAAAAAATTTGGACAAAAATCGACTGACACTGAAATTCTTAACGGATTTTGATTTTTCTTTTTGAGCATTGACCGTAAAGCTTTCAGGTATAACATTTATCTGTGCAATTTTTATTTTGACTTAACAGAAATTTGTTATTCAACAACAAGCTTACAAATTTTTGTTACTAAACTTTTCCATGATACCATTTCTTCTAAGACTTTGAAATTCATTAAAAAAGGTAATAAATCAATGTAAAAACTAACTGCCAATAATTTATTAGTGGGTTAGAGAAACAAACAAAATAAAAACGTTATATACAAATTAATTAACTAAAGTAATTTTTGCGTGATTTGCAATGATTACCTAATTTTTTACCATAGCTTTTGTAAAGTATCTAAGGTAATAATGTGCGTTTAAAATAAGTTAATAGTAGCTAAAGCTTGCAAACTTTAAAAAAAACTTTAATAAACAAATGCATATTTTGATCATTTTATGATGAAAAGGCTAAATTTTTTTTGCGGAATCAACTTAAAATGTTTTGCCTGAGACTCTTTGCTATCCTTTTTTTCATAGTGAACAAAAAATGTTAATTATTTAAACAATTACTATAAACAAATGCGCATTTTGACCAGTTTTTCATTAATAGAGTTGATTTTTTTGCGGAATTAATTCGAAACATCTTGCAAAAGAATGTATGCTATCATATTTTTAATAGTGATCTAAAATGATAATTATTTAAACGATTATTATATAGATATAGATTTTTTTGCAAGATGTTTCGAATTAATTTCGCAAAAAATCAAGCCTATTAATGAGAAAAATGATAAAACGCATTTCTTTATAGAAATTTAAAAAATAATTAACATTTTTGGGTCACTATGAAAAATATGATAGCAAGGAATCTTAGGAAAAACATTTTAAGTTGATCCCGTAAAAAAATCAAGCCTTTTCGTCTCAAAACTTTTCAAAATGTGCATGCGTTTATAAAAATTATTCAAATAATTAACATTTTTTGTTTAATATGAAAAATATGAGAGCAACGAGTCTTAGGCTAAACATTTTAAGTTGATTCCGCAAAAAAATCAAGCCTTTTCATCAAAAAATGGGCATGAAAAATTTAGCAACAAAAAGTTGTGAGTTTGTTGTTCAATATTAAATTTTCCTTAAGTTCAAATAAAAATTGCACTGCTAAATGTTATACCTAGAAGCCTTACAGTGAATTCTACAAAAGAAAAAGAAAAATTCCTTAAGAATTGCATTATCAGTCGATTTTTGTCTAAAAAATTTGCTTTTCTCTCACTGTGCGCCGGGTACAAGAACGAGCCCGACGCTCGAACTCACGTAAACGTATTGTCCGCGCGTATCAGAAAAAGAAAGTTTACAACATCCAAAAATTAATTTTTTAAAAATATAAAATTGTAGAAAAGGAGGAAATAAAACTTTTTTATATCTGAATTTTTCGTGTCCAACGTTTATTTTTAATAATAAAAGCGAAATATAAAATAAAAGTTTCTCTATGATTTAATTAAGTTTTAAAACTTAAATCGTTTTAACTAGGCTAAATATTATTGAGTATTACTATTGAAAAATGTTTTTGAATCTTTCAAAAAACTTTATTTAACATTTTTGAACAAATCAATTACTGGAAGTTGTTTGAAACTCGAGGTTAACTAGATACTTTTTACCGGCGAAAACAAGAAAACATAATTATCGACTTACTTCACTTTGCAATTAAATAGTATTAAACAATAAGAGATTTTTAATTTTTACATAAAGTCTTAGGTATCGCTATATTATTTTGAAGAATTCCTGTAAATATAAACTCATTTCAATAATATTTAGCCGAGTAAGCACGATTTAAGTTTTAAAACTTAATTAAATAAAAGAGAAACTTTTATTTTATATTTCGCTTTTATTATTAAAAATAAACGTTTGACAAATCAAATTCTAATAGAAGAAAGTTTTATTACCTTATTCTCTACAAGTTTTTATTTTCAAAAAGTTGATTTTTGAGTTTGAAAATTTTCTTTTTTTGAGATGCCCGGATAATCCTTTTACACATGGCCGAGCTTCGGGCTGGTTCTTGCAACCGGCGCGGCGCACAGTGGGAAAAAAGCACGTTTTTTGCATAAAAATCGACCAACAGTGCAATTTTTAACAGATTTTGATGGGTTTTTTTAGAAATGACCGTAAGGCTTCCAGTTATAACCAGTAACTGTGGATATTTTAATTCGACTTAACGTAAATTTTTTATTTAACAACAAAGTTACAACTTTTTTTTGCTAAAATTTCCGTGATACCATTTTTTCTAAGACTTTCAAATTCATTAAAAAAGGATTCATGAATATCATTCATGAATATGACTGATTTTTTTTTGCGGAATCAACTTGAAATGTCTTACCCAGGACACCTTGCTCTAATATTTTTCATAGTGATCGAAAAGGGTTGATTATTTAAACAATGTTCATAAACAAATGCACATATAGACCATTTTTTCATGTATAGGCTTGATTTTTTTTACGGAATCAATTTGAAATGTCTTACAAAAGAATCCTTGCTGTCATATTGGTTATAGCCATTCGTGTTTCAGCGAGTGAAAATTGAGCTCACTTATTGGAGATTGTGATACTCTCAGCCATTTTTGACTCATGTGGCCCTGAAAAGGGCCGTTTTTAGGTAGGCATTTATGCTGCAGTAAGTAAGAATCGAGCTCACTCCTTGGAGATTGTCATGCTTTCAGCCATTTCTGATAGAGGTTTCATCTTCCTGGATTCTACTTTTTTATAACTGCTTATCAAAGGGTCCGAATGGAGCAGAAGATGATGAAGAACATCTAGGTTCGTCATTTCTCTGTCAGACATTCTGCTGTTATTAGCTTTAACTTTTCTAAAGATCTTATTGTTTCCCTCTTGCGACTCTTCTGAAAACCAACCAAATGGTAGCACAAAAGATTGAATTATATCACTTCCGCGAATAAGCAGCTTTTGTACTGATAGTGGCATTTTATACCAAGGATAAAGATTTATGCGAAGATCAGCGGTTTCCAAACAGTAAGTCTTCAATTTCGCACAATTAACTACCCTTCCGTACTTTATAATTTGTAATATATCGTAGAATCAGGCGATCAGATCTTGATCCAAACCAGTTATTTTAGCAACCGATTTAGCTTTTCCCAAAAAAGAACGGGCAACTCTTCCGGTATTTGTCGTTCCATAACCCTGCTTCACCACATCAACTGTTAAACCCAGTTTGGATCTTAATTGTGTCTGAATACGTTCCTTTCTTGATTTTTTCATTTCCTTTTCTTCCTTTTTTCTTACAGAAAACTTTTTAAAATCCGTATTGTAGGAAACATGTAACAAATATTGCAGAACACGAATCCAGACATGCAACGTCGAGAGACCAAATTTATAATGTGCCTCATTGCATGGAATTTTAGCTACATATGGTAAGTTGTTAACATGTTTTGATCCAACTCCACAAAAATTGCAGCGAGTATATACTTCCTGTCCAGTTAGAATATTACATACCTTCCCATCAATCATCGTACACTTCAAGTCAAAGCTGATATCAAAACTCATTCCACTGACACCAATGGAATAGGTACGAACTTTTACCAGCAGCTTTATGCGATAGTTGTACTCTTTCTTTACAAGAGAATCAGTTTCTTTAAGAAAATTAAATTTAATTGTCCTTCAGAAATTGACAGATGAAGGTGTTTTGTTTGTCTAAATAACATCAGCTGCTTTTAATTGAAGAAGGACGAAGGAAATCGAAAAGAAAGATTTATCCGTGAAAAGGCTCTTGTGATAGCTGATGTTTTCTTCACTCTCAGAACCACTGTTATAAGATTCATCGTTTGCATCCACATCATCAGTCTTCTTTGACCACTTTTGCCGTGTCATCTGATGTGCAGAAGAACCATCCATACCCCAATTTCCAAAGAGCACTAGTTTTTTACCAAAATGATTAGCGAGGTCATCTTTTTCCATTTGCAACAAGATTCGCTTAGCCAGTAAACCAGTAAAACTTAACTTAACCCAGTAAACTTATGAAATGGACACTTGCTCCTAAATAAGATGTCTCTTTATGCTCACCGTTTCCTGGACAACAAGCTTTTTTCGCTTCGAAGATTTTTAAATACGGCGGATATGAATCATTGCCAGTTATTTCTTCATTGTACTTTGTCAGCTTTTCGTATTTCCTCTTCGACCGACCTAAATCCACGTATATCTCTAAGATTCTTTGCAATTTATTCTCGTCATCATCTTCCTTACGAAACTGCGTCCCAGATTCGCTGTCGGACTCATTTTTGATCAATGAAAGTGCTTTGGATAATTATTCCTTGCTACAATTTGAAGCAAGTTCTTGGACGCGCCTTTTCTTCGTCTTTTCGGATCCATCTTCAAATGATAATCGTGGTCTTCTTGTCTTTAGAACATTACTTAAACCTTTTGTTTGGATAGGTTGGCAAGGAAAAGGTACCTTGCACTCTGCTTCTAAGAATGCAGCATGATTTTGAACAAACAATGCTTTTTTCCACAGACACTTTTCCATTTTCTATTATACAAAGGCATAAAAGAGTCAACAAATTTTTTTCTAGTAACCATTAACTGACTTTCATCAAGAGAAGACGTAGCATTAATATTATCCAAAATCAAATCTACTTTGTTACATTTTGATTCTGGATCGCTATTTCAAATGATGCGACATAAGTGATGATTCTTTATTCTGTATTCCATGTTAAAAAATACTTCGAAGGATTCCCTCAATATCTCCGTAGAAACACGCAGTCTATTTGTGAACATCTTCCATGAAGCAAAAAAAACAAATGCAGAAAAACAAATCAGCAACGACTTGAAGTTGCTCCTGCTACATTCAACTGTTTTTAGGTATAGTTGATACCAAAAACAATTTATTTGTAGCTGCAGCAAATTCAAGTCGTTCCTGATTTTGTTTGCTTCATTTGTTTTATTTTATTTCAAGAAAGATTTATTTACAAGCAGTCTTTGCTAAGACATTTTTAGTTTATTCTGCAAAAAAATCTAGTCTATTAAAAAAATGGTAAACATGTGCATTTGCTCATAAATTTTTAAAAAATAATTTCCAGTTTCTGTCACTATTGAAAATATGTCAGCAAAGAGTCTTTTGCAATACATTTTGCATTGATTCCGCAAAAAAATCAGAGCCATTCATGAAAAAATGGCCATAATGTTCATTTGTTTAGGAAAATTGTTTAAATAACTGGCAATTATTATCTATTCCTAACGTATTGTAAGCGCACATCATTATCTGTAATACTTTATACAAAAGCTATGGGTTAAAATTAGCTAATCATTGCGAATCACGAAAAAATGACTTTTGTGAATTAGTTTGTTTATAACATTATCAACAATCTTTGCAGTTACTCTAACCCACTGATAATTATTTTTAGGTACTTATTTAATTGATTTATGACCTTTTTTAATGAATTTGAAAGTCTTAGAAAAAATGGTATCACAGAAAAGTTTAGCAACAAAAAGTTGTAACTTTGTTGTTCAATAAAAAATTTACGTTAAGTCGAATTAAAATATCTGCAATTACTTGTTATAACTGGAAACCTTACGGTCATTTCTAAAAAAAATCAAAATCCGTTAAGAATTGCACTGTCGGTCGATTTTTGCCCAAAAAGGTGCTTTTCTCCCACTGTGCGGCGGCTCAATTGTTATTACATTTTTTCCGATTTAAACAAACTTTGTTAAATTCAAATAAAAATGTCTTTTATATAATCTCAAGTATTTCTTGCCATTTTAATGTTTAAACTAAAGATAGCAAGCGTGGAATCAAATTTTTATTAAAACTCATAATCAATTCCAATTTCAGGTTCGGTAGCACTGAAACTACGAGCAGGAAATACAAAACAGATTTTCCAGGCTTGTTAAAGAACTACATATAACGCATTCGTATATTGACATTTTTGCAAATTATATGTTATTTACGAATGAAAATCTATTGTGTATATTATACTGACTCATAATTTTAAAGTTGCATAAAACTTACATGAATAAATCTAAAAATGTTATTTGATTAATTCTTAGATGATTTTAATTATTCCACAACCCAAAAGAATCCTCAAGAAAATGAATTAATTCAATTAATTAATTAGATTAATAATTTTGGTTTGTTTGATAAAGACAATTGATGAATATTTAAAAGTAACAAAAAATTGGGGATATGTTTATGAATTGTTTTCTTCTATCAAAGCAGTAAAGGTTGTATTATACTTAAACATAAATTATTACACACGGTGAACTATATTTCAATTTCGCCAAGAATTCAGTGTGATAAAACAATTAGCTACGAATAAAAAATAAAAAATAAAAAATAGACAGGAGTGCTTTTGTCCCGTCTTTCCCCGGTCTCTCGGTGAAACCATATTTCACAATACAAATACTGGAGATAGTAGACATAATTAATTTTATTACAACTTGAGATTTTCAGATTGTTACCGATACACGTGTCTAAAAAATCAAGTCCTACACCTTTCGTTGATTTTATATTATTTTATAAAATAAATAATATTAAATAAAAAAATTAGCTTTATTTCTTTAATGTATTATTTTTCTACATTTGATATTAATTAACGCATTACTTATCATGCATTTATATCAATTTCATCATCTTGCCAATATAATATTTAATGAATGTATTTTGTATGCTTATATAAAGACTTATTGTTCCGATGTAAATCGATTAATGCTTTAACTTTGTTTTATAAAAGTATTCATCTATAGTCGTAAGGTAAACCACCCATTACTGGGGCAACGTAAAAAGTATGTCCAATACTTGGACAATAATAAATATCGTTGAGTATCTTTTTTATTCCAACATAAATGGTAACAGTAAAAAATGTTCTATTATTTTTAAAGTTCTTTGGAATTCGTTACCACTAGTTTTTTTTGTCCTGAAAAGTTGTAAATTCAGTAAAAATTAATAAAAAATACTCCTGAAAATCTGTGAAAGATTTGTTTAGCCAACTTCGCGTTTTTCAAAGAATATTTGTTTGCCATGGAAAAACAAAAGAAAGTTTAACCGATATTTGTGTAAAGTTTATCCTGTGAAGTTAATTTTTGTTACAGAGAATCTTTCGTCGGAAATCGACGTAAAGTTTATCTTCTGTTTCTTCTGTGTTATGAATATTTTAATGTCTCGCATTTGGGCAAAGTCGCTGATTTGTCTCAGTTTCAGAGAATTCAACATGAGTTGCGCAATTGCGTTTCAATTACTGAGGCGGCCACTTTTACTGTGTTTCTAATTAAAAATCGCAGTACTGTGTTAGTGGCTTACTAAAAATATTGTTCACAAGATACATGCTTGCCGTTCAATTGAATATTTATTCTAAAAAAGTTGTGCGAACTAGTTTATGTAAATGTGGCAAATTACCATAAGCTACGCACAATTAAATTTTAAACTTTTATAGTAACTTAAGAACACCTATTCAAAATTGAATAGAAAAATTTCTATAAATTTGGGAAAATTTATGGGAATTTTTTGTGATTTACGATAATTTTACAGGTAAATATGGTACCTTACCACAAACTATCTAAAATTCAATTTTTCACATTATTATAAATTCCCGGAATTTTATGAAATTTTTGGTAATTGATCGTATTATTACATGTAATTTATGGTAAATTAAAATAATTTACCCAAAATTTAATCGATAAGTGTGTATAAATTTGCGAAAATTAATGGATATTTTCAGTGATTTATGGAAAATGTACAGATAAGTATGGTAGCTTACTATAAATTACCCAAAATTCAATAAAAAAATTTCTACAAGTTTCTAGAAATTTTTTTAAATCTCCGGAAATTTTTCGTGGTACACGGTAATTTTATCCATTATATTTGGCAACTTTCCATAAATTACTGTAAAATTCTATTGTCTTCAACCAAAATTTCCTCACAGTTTTTACGGTGAGTGGGTTGATTATCGTAAAATGCGAACTCATAGATGTATAATTTTCATTATTCACATCTGACGTCACTGTGGACTTTGCATGTGTCATGAAAAGTTTATTCCATAAGGTTAATTTCTGTTGCAGCTAATCTTTCAACTGAAATCGATGTGAACTCTATGTTTTGTTTCTTCTGTGTTAACATTTATCAACTTTTTCAGAACTTCTTTTTTGAATTTGAAAATATATTTTTTTACGCTTTGATAATACACGGAAATAATATTTTTGGCGTAGTCCCAACAAAACATTTCTTTAGGAAATTTTAAACTTCGGCTTTAAGCGAAAATTCTTATTTTTTCGATTGTAGCCTATGACTTTTACACATTTTCTTAATAATATTACTATAAATTATAGATTATGGCCAATAAACATTCCACGAGCAGTGTATAACAAAATTTGATAAAAAAATTGACTTTTTTCGCGTTTTTGAATACAAAAAATGTGTCTTTAGCATGGGAGTATTTTTTTTGTATCCTAATAAAATAAATAAATTTTGTAATTATGATTCACAATTTTAAACAAAAGGAAAGCTGTCATGTAAATTAGTGGCAATTGCCGAGATTATTTCACATGGAAAATAAATATAATCTTTTAATAATTAAGTCGGAAGAATTTCTAAAATTGTTTGAAATAATCGATCTCTGAAACTGTTTGACCTGAAAATTCCTTTGGGGTCTGTTTTCTGGCAGATCGAAAATAATGAAAATATATTGGAGAAAACTTACTATAAAGATGAGAATATTCGGACAGAAATAGATTTTAAAATTTATAAAATGAAAGAGACAATGAATGGTGGCATGTAATAGTAAGATAAGGTATTTTTTTGTGAATATTTTTTGGTGTATAGGAGAATCTTAAGAAATCTAATGTATAGGATGTTATAAGGATTTATTCAACATGCGACTACAAATACGTGCCATAATGCTTAAATTTTGTTTAATGTACTATATATAGTAATTTTCTCTAGGATGTATCTTATATGAGACAGACAATTTTCAAACTTTTAAGTTATGATGCTCTAGTTTTAAAATTTTCTAACTAAAAAAAATCTTTTTATGTTTGACAACTATGTACAATTGAAAACTAAAAATTTTATAATTTTAATTAACTAAGAATAAGAAAGACCCTTTGAAAAGGACAAGGATCCGAGTTGAAATATGTCAGCAATATTTTAATCAAAACATCCAAAAACCGGAAAAGGTCTTTACTATATTAATATTCTAAGTTCTGGAAAAAAATTGAAAGATAAATTATTCATACTGTGCATGTGGACATGTTCATAATAGTGTAATGGAGAACTTTTCTAAATTTGGCGCTAAAATATTAATAAATTTGGGTTTTCGTAGCGAGATGAAGTCTAAATTTTTTACAAATTTATATTTTCCAAAATACAGTTTTTCTGTTCATTACAAAAAAGGACAAACCACCACTTTTCGAAAAAGGTATAAAAGATGCGCCATACAATTTCTCACAAGAATAAAGTTTTAAAATTTTCTTTTTTGGAAAATATTTCTGGAAGTATCAGCTGTTAGCCGAAGCGGTCAGCTAAATTTCATATGCCTTCATACTATCCAGAGGCTCAATTGTTATATCATTCAAAACTTCTACTCGGGTGAACCCGCTTATACATCATAGCCACGCACTAAGTCAAGTGACTAATGAGATTATGATGTTATAAGTCAATCCAATACGATGCTTGAAACCTCCTGCGCTGATGTTGTAGGTATACACTTAAGAGTGGCCGCGAGCGTTAAAGGCGACAACAGTCACCTCTGGATGCTTGCTGAGAGCTACCATCTGACACTCCACACGTTTTTAGTTGCTTATTTGCTGATGGTTAAGAAATTTTCTTGCAATGTGATAGGTATTTAATAAATCCTCCTTGAGAGCTGCTGCCAACACCCTGCTGACTCTTAAATGTTTAAGATATTCAGTGCATCTTGTGTGCACATTGCCTGTAGCCTAAATCATAATGTGATGGTTAGATTTATGATTCACATTCCTCCATATGGTCTTTATTTCGTGCGTTAACTCGCTATACTTGTGCATCTTGGTTGCACAAGTTGACTACAAATTCCCGATAAGTGGACAAGCAATGACGTTGATGCACCCTCTTCTACCTGTTTTTTCTCGCATCACAATATCAGGTCGATTGGCCCGAAATGTAATGATTCGTTTGGATAGCAGCATCCCAATATAAGATGTAATCTTTGTTTTATAACACGGGCATCGCATAACGAGCTTAAAGCTCTTACAAAACTACAACTATAGTGAACCCCGAACATAGGATCGATTTTGGAATTGACGCTCTGCAGAGGCAACGCAAATTTTTAATACGCAGACAAGGGTAAACTTAATATTTAACGGAAATTAGGAAGAAGGTTTGATTTTATACGTTAGAATTAATGTGTTTCCTACTTGAGTACTTTAAACGTTTTCGGGTCGTTTCGAACATCTCGTTTAGAGGAAGAGCTTTCTTTTGAAGAATCGTCCTAGATATTTCGCAGCTCACTTGATTAAGAAATTGGAACACAGCAGCATCCAAAAACATATTACTTTTTTCACAAAAAACCTCACAAATTGCTTCAAGTGACAAGCATAATTTTGCGAATATAGCGCATGATAAAACAGTTTCATAACCAGACGTACGAAAAAGTTATTTAACTCGAAATCACTTTCTTTAATAAATATTAAATTAACTGTCTACAAGAGACACAGTTTTAACTGTGGGTTTTTTTGATTAACATAAACTGATATTCACTGCTCTTTTTCATTTAAATTAATCCAAAAACTTTGAGATACTACTTTACGATATATATTCGCTTGCCAAATGGCGCTGCTGGCGGCGTCAAAGATAGGCTGATTCGATCGCACAAAATAATCCGATCAGCGTATCAGTCCCATCAGCTTCAGTTCGTCATAAGCATCGGAACCCCACTCCTGCTCAATACGGGTTAACCATCGTGCTTATTCGCGTGAGCCTCCTACTGCGAGCAAGCTGTCAGAACTTCATGACGCTATAAGACATGCAGGCCGTTAGGGCTTTAGCACAACGCTCCTGTTTTGTTACGCCTGAGTGAAGCACTGCAGCCTCCCCGCCGCTCATCGGACTCATACCCGTGGAGAGGATTCAATTCTCGGAATGTCTATACCCGGAAAGCCTCAATTCCAAGTTCACTGTATTTTGCGTTCAAAAATTTAGTCTGCAATCAAGTTTTCGGGAAGAAATCCGTTTTGATTTTATAAAACTGTTAACTTGTTTTTGAAGTTTTCGTATAGAATGTTTACGCAACAATTCCATATAATAATCAGTAATCATTTCATTTTATATAGACACAACAGCTTTTTGCGTATAATTTATGAAGTAATAACTTTGGTTCTTCTCTATTGTTTTAAAGAAACAAGAATTCCTAAAGAAAAATCAAAGTTATTAATTCATTAATGTATTAGTTGCAAAAAACAGTTAAAGTTTGAAAATAAAGGCAAAGAAGACTTTACGTTAAATTTATGCTTAAAGTTTTTAAGGAATTCAATGAGCAATATTGGTGTTAAAATTTTCGGATGTACTCTACCACGTTTACCCTCGTTACTTGAATTTATCAACAGTGTTATATCTTCGTTTCACTTATCTATAAGAAAAGTCATGACTATTATTTGGTTAAAAATAAACAAATTTTCGGTGTTATCATTTATTCGGGTGCTCATTTGATTAAGCCGCTCAGAGGTTTTTTGGTTTTGTACAAAAAGTGATTCGCCATCATGTGAGCCAGAATTTAATATCATTCTAATTACCTTCGTGTGGTTTTACAGACTGGAAGCTAACCGTTTGTTTAATAAGTAAAGTTTCTCTAATTCGCGATCAAAATACATCAAATCAGATTCTGTCAAAGTTCCGAACAGCTTATATAAAAGGCTACGCCGAATACCTAGTCGTTTCATCCTACCGTGGATAAGGCTCAACTAAAATTGTGCAGTGCAATTTAAACACATGTTACTTGTTGATTCGTAGTGCCCCATCAGGTTATTAAAGTTGGTATTAACGTTATCTACGTCGACCGGACTGGAGTCACTACGAGGCAGGAAGTGGAGGAGATGAGTGAAAGGATGACCCAGGCAGTCCGCATTCTAAAAACAGAATCTGTTTTACCTGTTTTGGATTTGTGGGTGTTTTGAAGTCCCTTACTGCTTGAATCTTATCGTAATATTTCCTACTAAGCCTCTGAGAGGTTTGTCCATCATCATCTGGAAGGTTGCCGGCGAATCCTTTAAACCAAACGGCATTCTCTCAAATTCGAAACGACCTTCCTGTATACTAAAACCTGTTCATATATTTAATTCTGGATCCATAGGTATGCATCTAGATCAGTTCGTTAGTTTAACTTCCTGAAATCAATGACAATGCGTCATTTCTTCTTCCCGGCAGCATCAGCTTTCTTCGGGACTACCCATAATGGTGAGTTAAAAGGTGATTTTGACATCGAGATTACTCGTTTGATCAGAATCTCTTTTACTTGACGATTGATTTCAGCTTTATGATACTCTAGGTGGTGAAAAGAAGGAATGTTAATGGGGCTCTGATCTTTTAAAATAATTTGTGTTTTGCTAAATTTGTGCATGGGAAAGGGTCACATGCTAAGGTGAAAATATCGAGATAACTTCGGACAATTTTGTTTATTCCTTCTCTGTGTTTTTCTTCAATATGCGAGAGACTTGTGTGTGCTCGGAGAAGTTGTAATCTCTTAGTTAATTCCTTTGTTGTAATAAAATGAACTCTCTTCTTGCGTTCGGGTTGAACGCTAATGTACTTGGGTTGAATTTCCGTGGTTAAAAGCATCATCATTTGTTATGCCTGATTAGAAATTGGAATTCGTATCTCATTGTTTTGGATTCTGTAAATTTAATCTGAAATATGTGGATGATCTGTAATCAGCATGTTCTCCTGTTTCCTTTTTACTTGCATAGTAATATTTTAATCAAGCTTTTTGGTACAAATATCCCGTCATCGTGAAATTCATGTTTAACGTTATCTAATTGTAAAGGATTATTTTAAAGGCTAAATTTATAACTGTACATAAATGGAACTCCGAAAATTTCATATCCGGGTAGTGGCAAGTAGTTTTGTACAATGATGAACACATGAACTTTTCCATGGAATTTAAATTTTATTATTTGATTCGTCCGATGTTGTTCGCTTCCCATAGAAAACACTTTGCTAAATTTTTCACTTAGGTGATTTAAATGAACGAGTTCATCCTTGATTAGGTTGAGTGAGGATCCGCTGTCCACTAAAAGTCTTCCTGTTCTGTTTGTTCCGTGTAGGTTTTCTCTAATTAAGAAAAGTCTTCTGGATATTGCGGAGACTCTATCTCTGTTGAGGGTTGGCGCTCTCGATGGTCCAGGACATTTTCTGGGAGTTCTTATGTCTGTAAATTGTGAACACGATTCGGTGGGCGGGCCGTTGAGTGTCCTATCGGAAAATTTCGGTCTTTGATATAGCATCGGGATTTGTTGTGTCCCGGTCTTTTCCGGATTTTACAAAACATTTGAAGCCTCTGTTGTAAAGGCAGAGAGTGATTTGGAGGGTTGTTAATGCTTGGGTAATTTGAAGCGGCCGGGGCATGTTGAAATGCTGTCCTAGGTTGAGCAAAGGCTTCTCTAAGGCTTCCTGCTCTGCTCTGTTCAAAGTACTCAGTCGGAGAGGACGAACTTGTGCGCCTATTTCAACTTTAAAATTCATAATGTATTTTTTTGTTGCCGATTTACCCTCTATTTGAATTGCTAAGCATCGCGAGGTTGGATTTCAATGTTCGTTCTGGACCGCTTAAATTAGTTTATTATAATTCTGCTGGAATCGCATATTATAATTCTGAACGACCTTCATCCCTGTTTGCTTGACGGATTCGAGTTTTGACCGACTCAACTCAGCTGGACTGATTATAGCTACATTTTGCCTTGAAGCGGAGAACGACTGATCATAATAATTTATTGAGCTGAAGCGGATGGCGTGTTTTGTTAGGTCTATAATTGTTTCGGCTATGATGAAATCCAAAAGTAAATCCGGCCGCAAACATCTCAATTTCGCACGTTTAACGGTCTTGATAAAGTCCTCGACACCGACATCATCACGTACTCTTAGTTATTCGACCATTCTGGTGACATCCTTCGCGGGAATGGACGTTGTCGCGGGAACGGATGTTGTTTGTCAACGAGTCACTTGAGAATTCGCGGAGTTGGGAAGTTAGAGCTGCTTCTAGACTCTCGTCCTTGAAAACGATTTATTCGCGCACTTTCCTGAGGATGTTGAGTTGCTGCTGGTGTAGCCTGCCAGTAATTTTCATTCTGTTCCGTTCGATTATTTTCTATTGGAGTAATAGACGAATTTTCCAATTTTTGTGTATCGAGATTTTCTCGAGGGGGTCTTTTAGTTTATTATTTCCTTGCAGAGAAAGAGACGAATTTTCATGATTTGATAAAACGCGGTTTTCGCATGAGGTGTCTTTTTCGCCTTTACCCGAGGTTTCATCTTCGTTAAGAGCAAATTTCCCTATTTAGCGAGAAATTTGCTTTCTCGTGAGCGCTGAGCATTCTCAGCGTTCAAAATTCATAGCGCATCTTCTGTCTTCTTTTGGAAAGTTTCCATGCCACTCAGTTTGTTCATAATAAATTTTAAGGGGTCATCTGTCACTGTGGGTACTTCCTGCGGACCGGACGCTAAATCATCGGTGGACCTTTTTCGAGCCGTGATAAAGGATTGGTATTAAGATTGAGGTTACCTAACGATTCTACGCTGTCTTCCGATTCTTCCTGGTGGCTGATGATGGGTGGGAATTAAATCATTATAGTACGCTTCGCTTTTGTTTTTTTCACGCCTGAATGCTCGTCTGAGTAAAAACCGCGGATTCCGCTCAACCTGCACAGCTCCTGTTACACCTACCTGCGGCACGGCGTCAATTCTCGGAAGGGCTATAAAAGTGAGGGCTATTGAAGGGTTTCACTGTGGTTGATAAAGTATGTAAATAATGCTTGTGTTTCCTTTTTGAAGACGTAAATTGTAAATATGCTGTGTTGGTGGAGGTTAGCTTCTTTTTGTTTCAATAAAGATAGATATAAACAATCGCGTTCTTTTATCAAAGTTTCCTATTTACCACGTTTTTGATTTCAATAAACTTTTGTTAATTTCTACATAAATAACTTAATAAATTTTTAATACTTAATTAGTAATGCTCTATCATGGAATATAAAATTGTTTTCTACTAATATTCATTAGCTCACTTACCTTTAATTGAATTAGTAGAATTTTAGTAGAAATTAGTAAAATTGTACTGATTAAGATTTAGAGAGTACATTTTTTTACGAATGAAAACTGCAACCTAGAAAATTATTTTTCTGCGTTGATAAGGGTGTTGCATTAGTACCGAAATGTTGGTAATTAACTTTTATAAATGTTTTTTCTATTGTGCTTTAATAATAAAAGAAATAAAAAAGACGACAGAAATAAAAAGAGAAGGAAGTGGATTTGGTTGGTTACCTTTTAATTTTTCTTTCCTTTTTTTATTTTTAATGTAAATAATAATTTTTTTTCTTTTCTTATTAAGAAAAATTCTAAACTGTTTTCAAATTGCAATAGAAAAATAATATGGTGGTTTTTCAAATTTAGTGATTTTATTCTTGGTTTTATTTTAGGAATTAGCACTGACAAAGAAGGCGTGTCTATTATTTTTTATATACTACAACACATTGCCGAATTAAGAAAATCGGCGAGGTAAACCTCTGATGCTTTCCTTGTAAGTTTAAATATACATAAATGTTACATTTATTTTTAAATTATTATCTATCATGTTCAATCAATATTAGTATAATTTATAAAAATATTATTCTTATTACTTTCTAAAACAATCGGGGAAGTAAATTCATTTTTTCAAAATTTTGATTTTCTGGATACAGTTAAAAACTGAACGCTCACGTACGCACTTCTGCTTATACCACCATCCTCATTGGTCCAGACTAAATATTTTATTACTCCAAAACTAGAAATTTAACTGAATTTTGGAAAAGGAATTTTCGATTTATTTTTTTAATTTGTATACAGATATTTAGGTCCGGACACTTAAGTCTGGGTCACCTTGTATACAAAAGGTTTCTATTTAAAAATTAGAAATATTTCAGTTGAAATCCTAATTCAGCTCGTTTTTCTTTTCCGCGTTATATGTTTACTATACATTAAAAAATTATTGCTTCATGTTATGTTTGACATAGATTACGCGACTTTTGGTAAAGAGCACGCAATTAATGCGACAGTTTACGCAATTATTGTTTTTCTCTATTTAATATAACAAGTAACCGGAAAATGAGCATGATTAACATTATTTTGAGGAAACTCAGGTGTATATAAAAAGCCTGAAAACACTTAAACTATCAGTACATTTCGAATAAATTTAGAGAGAGTAGTATAATAAAGATGATAATCCCGGCATATTATTTGTTTCGCGTTTGAATTCCTGCAAAATGGACTTTTTCTGAAGGTCTAATACAATCGGAAAGCGCAACGTAAATTGTGTTAACTGTGAAAACTGTACAAATTGTAGAAACGGTAGGGATTGTATTGATTGCTAAAATTGTACAAACTGTAAAAAATGTGTAGAATCTAGTGACTGCACAAGTTCAAGCGAATTTTTATTTGAAATTTGGTTTTTAGTATTTTCATTTTATTATAATTGTTATTACATTTTTGTCGATTTAAAGAAACTTTGTTAAATTCAAGTGAAGCAGTTCAACAGAATCTATTATCTAAACAAATGCTTTTGTCCGAATCTAAAAAAATATTTTTATAAATGGTGTTCTTTTAAAATGTAGAATTTTGAGCGTTCGTACAACATTTTTTGTTAAAATAACAATTTTATTCTTCAAATTTCCATTTCATTTAATTTCAAAACCTTTAACTAATTTTAAGTATTTTCATTTTTTCCGTTTAAATTTTTAAACTGAAGAAGATATCCATCGAATTAATTTTTCATTGAAATCCAGGAAATAAAAAAACACAGAGTTTCTCGACTTTTCAAAGAACTATATTTACCCGTATTCGTATATTCAAATAATATTACTAAATATTTTAAAAAGCTCAATTTGGTGCTAGTGATAGATTTTATATTCACTTGTAACGTTTTAACAAAAATTCAATATTAGTTAACATTGTAAGCAAGTTATTGTTAATGTTAGCATTGTAAAAACAATTTGCTTCAATTTTGAGAATTTTTGTTAATTCGTACGTTATTTGTGGACGAAAATGCA
>NC_046662.1:56956669-56958325 GCF_010883055.1 Belonocnema kinseyi | reverse complement strand
TCTTTTGAAAATTAAAATTCGAAAATTTTTTTCTAAAGCCTCCAGGGGACTTCGTTTTCGCACGAAAAAATTTTATGTGCCCTTATTGCATCCGGACCCACACTTGTGCGATAAACCTACAGATCGAAAGTACAAAGTCACTTATGTATTTTACATGGACGATCTTAAGATCTATTCTAAATACAGAGAGCAACTGCATCTAGCTCTGGGGATTGTCGAACGATATACTAAGAAAATTGGAATGGAATTTGGGTTAGACAAATGAGCCAAAATTTATTTGAAGCGAGGAAAATTTAATGGCATCCCTGAAGATCCTGAGCTCGTTGATAGAAGCGCCATACGACACCTTTGCGCTACAGAGACTTATACATACCTGAGCGTGCCACAGAGCCGCATTCAGGAAGTGACATCTATAAAGGATACTCTCCGAAGCAGATACAAACGTCTTATCCGACAGATTTGGGCTTCCGAACTGTCGGCGAAGAACAAAGTATCTGCAACGAACATGCTTGCCGTCCCGGTACTACTCTATTCATTTGGAGTAGTTCCATAGACGAAGAACTAGCTCAGATCCCTTGATATCGGGACAAGAAAGGTTATGCATATGAACAAAAGCATGCATCTTAAGTCTGGTTACAGTACATAGAGTTGCAAATGGAAGAGACCCTCTTTTTAAAATGGTCAGAAATCACGAAGAAGTGGGCAAAGGAGCGTTTCTGTTCAAAGCAGCGGAGGAGGCTGCTGAAACACTCGGACTTGACTTCAGTATTAGGGTGAGCAAAATGCATCAAATCTTATCGATCTCGAGTACTCTCTCCTGAAAGCCCGGATTAAGAAAGAACAAGAGAAAAACTTTCGTGAACAGCTCCTCGATAAGAGGATGCACGGTATATTCCGCAGAATTGTGAAGGATCAGTCAATATCTTGTGAGCTAACGTTTGCTTTCCTTAAATCTCCCAGATTAAGGTCTGGTACGGAGGGTTTCATCTTTGCATGCCAAGACAGTGTCATTTGCACCTTAACATACCGTCGCTACATTTTGAGCCAAGACATTCCCGATGATAGCTGCTGGGCGTGCCATGCACACTCCGAGCATTTAGCTCACATACTATCTAGTTGTCCAACTCACGCGGGAACGACCTACATTCAAAGGCACAATGCGGCACTAAGAGTGCTTTATTACCATCTCTGTCACTCTTACGGCATTAACCTCAATATCTCTGCTCTAAATGCTTCTAGGGAAATTGAGTCAATTGTCGAGAATGGGAAGTACCGCATATACTGGAACTTTATATTCTCGACAATTGTTTCTGTTGCTCATTCGAGGCCTGACATGGTTATTCTTAACTTCGAGAAGCGAACCATGTTCGTTATCGAATTTTCAGCACCAGCTGACAAAAACATCATAACCAAGGAAAATGAAAAGAAGGAGAGATATCGAGACCTTATAAGGGAGTTCCAACGATTGTATCTGGAATATTCTGTTAAACTAATAGTCCTTATCATCGGCGCTCTTGGAGGTGCCAAGCTGTCACTCGTTAATAGCCTGAAAAACATCCCTGCGTGTCAACAATATGCTAAAATACTTGCGGGAAAAATGCAGAAGGCGGTTGTCCTTGGGTCGCTCCGTGTTCTTAGGGTGCACGAGGCTTTTGC
>NC_046662.1:56954973-56956569 GCF_010883055.1 Belonocnema kinseyi | reverse complement strand
TCTTTTGAAAATTAAAATTCGAAAATTTTTTCTAAAGCCTCCAGGGGACTTCGTTTTCGCACGAAAAAATTGTATGTGCCCTTATTGCATCCGGACCCACAAGTACCCGTCGTAATGGCGAAGTGCTAGAGATAGTGGCAATAATGTAAGGCAAAAGAGGAGTGTGCTTATGGTGTCGCCCTGAAAGACACCTCTCTGAAAGGTGACCTTGTTAGTTGTCACACGATTTTTTCCAGATGAGATAGTAAATCTGGTTTTCCAAAGCGGCATCAATCCCTCTATGCACCCAACTATTTGCGGATGCACCTTTAAGATTTCCAAAAGACAGATGATAAGTCTATGGGAGGTCGTATCGAAAGCTTTCCGATAATCAATCCAGGCCATCGATAGATCACGCTGGTAGAATGCTGTATCTTTGCAGACACATTTATCGATGAGCAGGTCCTCCTGACATCCGGCTCCGCCTTCTTTGAGCCTCGTTGTTCATACATTTCTTGCCACACAGGTTCAATTGCCCGAACAATCCTATCATTTAGGATAGCTGTGAATATCTTATAAAGTGTGTTCAGACAAGTTATTGGCCTGTAATTCTTCGGGTCAGCTAAGTTGCCTATTTTCGGTAGGAGTATTGCGCGCCCTTCCACCAACCACTCTGGAATCGGCTCTTCCGACTTCAAATATGAGGTGAAAATACGGGTCAAATGCTGATGGGTTGAAGAAAACTTCTTCCACCAGGAGGTTTTGATACAATCTGGTCCCAGTGCGGAATAGTTCTTCATCCCTCTCAATACTTTTTTCACCTCCTCGGTAGTGATGGGTGGGCATTCTTTATCAGGTGTTATGAGGGCAACACATTACTCCTTGAAGTTATTTATATTTTCTGAGTCTTCGTCCAGTCTATACTGAACTTCGTAGACTTTTCTCCAAAATACTTCGACCACCTCTGGTTTGGACGGGTTGTCAACAGTAACTGGAGGGTCTTGGAAGAGTCGAGATGCGTCGGAGAGAAACTGTTGATTTTCTCTGACCCACCTGTCCCTCCGCTCTAGACTGCTCTTATCATCAGATAGTATCCGTATTCTCTCAAGAATATGCAGCCTGATGGTCAGCAGCTTTGACTTGTTAAGTGTGTGATAACGGGTCCGGAGTTCGCGCGCGAACTTTTGAACCTTGGCAGTAAAATTCCTGCCAGATGTGATGTAGTCAATCACACACTAAATGCGGGACGCATACTGTCTTTCCTAACCTATCTTTATGCATTATACATTATACACACAATAATTGATAGCCCAGAGGTTGGATTCACCGGAAAAATATCTACGAAGCTCGTCATCCATTTCAGCCAGATCTTTAGGCTTGAGAGAAACCTTGGTGTTGATGTTTCTCCGGGTCGTGAAGCATCGCTCTTCATCTATTGGATGCCTGCCCGCGGTTGGTCTTAGTGTCGCCTATCTTTCTTTGTTGCCGGCTTGTTCTAGCTGTGGTAGAGTAGGCGCAGTGATCCCAGATCTGAAACGAGATGCGGTCCAATACTATGACAGGTCTATGTCCGTGTGAATATAGTAGGAGACGCTGTAAATGACTGAGTTGCGCGCG
>NC_046662.1:56943418-56954873 GCF_010883055.1 Belonocnema kinseyi | reverse complement strand
GGTTGTCTGCTGAATATGGTTACAAAAATAAATAGGCAGTCCCGGACAATTGTCCAGAGGTGGTCCCGAAGGAATTAACTCCCAAGCGGAGGTGTGAAAACCGTTTCGAAAGCTAAATGGCACCTGGGTGAGGTTTCTAGAACGGTGACTCTGGGATACCGGGCGACCTATTAGAGTACGCAGCCTTATCCTTGCATGCGGGGCTCTACAAGGATGGACGAACCCCTTTCCCGGCGGAACCTCGGGACCTTTAGGAGGACGGAGCTACTAAATCGCGACTTGCTAGAGTGCTATGATGCGAGTGTGGCCTCTGAACGGGGTTACATGGCACGGCTCCATGCTCTGTGGTGCGAGAAACACCCAGACCTATCGCACTTTTCGCAGCAACGTCTGCGAAACCATGCCGAACTACTTCGAAAAAGGGGCTATTTAAGCGGAACGTCTACTCTACCAAAGCTAGAACAAGCCGGCAACAGAGAAAGAGAAGCAACACTAAGACCAACCGCGGACAGGCATCCAATACAGGAAGGGCGATGCATCATGGCCCGGAGAAACATCAACACGAAGGCTTCTCTCAAGCTTAAAGATCTGGCTGAAATATATGACGAGTTTCGTGGACATTTTTTCGAATAATCCGACCTCTGGGTTATCAATTATTGTGTGTATAATGCAGCGAGAGCTTTGACCAATGCAAACCTTAAAACCAAACCAGCGGTTGATCATAAGACCAAAAGGCGAATGCATCAACGCGCGCGAAATCCGGACCCGTTATCACACACTTAACAAGTCAAAACTGCTGACCATTAGGCAGTATATTGTTGAGAGAATGAGGATACTATCTGACGCTAAGAGAAGTCTAGAGCGGAGGGAGAGGTGGGTCAGAGAAAATCAACAGTTTCTCTCTGACCTATCGTGACTCTTCCAAGAGCCTACAGTTACTGTTGACAACCCGTCCAAACCAGAGGAGGTCGAAGTATTTTGGAGAAAAGACTACTTAGTGCAGCATAGACTGGACGAAGACTCAGAAAATATAAATAGCTTCAAGGAGCTGTATGATGCCCTCATAACACCTGATCAAGAATGCCCACCCATCACTACCGAGGAGGTGAAAAAAGTAACAAGAAGGATGAAGAACTATTCCGCACCGGGACCAAATTGTATTAAAACCTTCTGGTGGAAGAAGTTTCCTTCGACCCATCAGCATTTGGCCCGTCTTTTCACCTTATATTTAAAGTCGGAAGAGCTGATTCCGGAGTGATTGGTGGAAGGGCGCATAATACTCCTGCCAAAAATAGGCAACTTAGCTGACCCGAAAAATTACAGGCCAAACAGCTGTCTGAACACACTGCATAAGATATTCACAGCTATCCTAAATCCCATAGACTTATCATCTGTCTTTTGGAAACCTTAAAGGTTCATCCGCAAATCGTTAGGTGCATAGAGAGATCGATGCCGCTTTGGAAAACCAGATTTACTATCTTATCTGGAAAAAATCGTGTGACAACTAAAAGGTCACGTTTCAGAGAGGTCTCTTTCAGGGCGACACCATGAGCCCACTCCTCTTTTGCCTAACATTATTGCCACTATCTCTAGCACTGCGCCATTCCGACGGATACTTGTGCGGCAAACCTGCAGATCGAAAGTACAAGGTCGCTCATGTATTTTACATGGACGATCTTAAGATCTATGCTAAAAACAGAGAGCAACTGCATCTAGCTCTGGGGATTGTCGAACGATATACTCAGGAAATTGGAATGGAATTTGGGTTAGACAAATGCGCCAAGGCTTATTTGAAGCGAGGAAAACTTAATGGCATCCCTGAAGATCCTGAGCTCGTTGATAGAAGCGCCATACGACACCTTTGCGCTGAAGAGACTTATACATACCTGGGCGGGCCATAGAGCCGCATTCAGGATGTAACATCTATAAAGGATACTGTCCGAAACAGATACAAACGTCTCATCCGGCAAATTTGATCTTCCGAACTGTCGGCGAGGAACAAAGTATTTGCAGCGAATATGCTTGCCGTCCCGGTAGTACTCTATTCATTTGGAGTAGTTCTATGGACGAAGAACGAGCTCAGCTCTTTTTATACCGGGACAAGAAAGGTTATGCACAGGAACAAAAGCATGCATCTTAAGTCTTCTGTTTGGCGACTGTACACCGCACGCTGTCAAGGTGGTCGCGGAATATTGAGTCTTGAATGTCTTCACAACAGGATTATTCTGGGTACAGTACATAGAGTTGCAAATGGAAGAGACCCTCTTCTTAAAATGGTCAGAAATCACGAAGAAGTGGGCAAAGGAGCGTTTCTGTTCAAAGCAGTGGAGGAGGCTGCTGAAACACTCGGACTTGACTTCAGTATTAGGGGTGAGCATAATGCATCAAATCTTATCTATCTCGAGTACTCTCTCCTGAAGGCCCGGATTAAGAAAGCACAAGAGAAAAACTTTCGTGAACAGCTCCTCGATAAGAGGATGCACGGTATCTTCCGCAGAAATGTGAAGGATCAGTCAATGTCTTGTGAGCTAACGTTTGCTTTCCTTAAATCTCCCAGATTAAGGTCTGGTACGGAGGGTTTCATCTTTGCATGCCAAGACAGTGTCATTTGCACCTTAACATACCGTCGCTACATTTTGAGCCAAGACATTCCCGATGATAGCTGCAGGGCGTGCCATGCACACCCCGAGCATTTAGCTCACATACTATCTAGTTGTCTAACTCACGCGGGAACGGCCTACATTCAAAGGCACAATGCGGCACTAAGAGTGCTTTATTACCATCTCTGTTACTCTTACGGCATTAACCTTAATATCTCTGCTCTAAATGCTTCTAGGGAAATTGAGTCAATTGTCGAGAATAGGAAGTGCCGCATATACTGGAACTTTATATTCTCGACAATTGTTTCTGTTGCTCATTCGAGGCCTGACATGGTTATTCTTAACTTCGAGAAGCGAACCATGTTCGTTATCGAATTTTCAGCACCAGCTGACAAAAACATCATAACCAAGGAAAATGAAAAGAAAGAGAGATATCGAGACCTTATAAGGGAGTTGCAACGATTGTACCCGGAATATTCTGTAAAACTAATCGTCCTTATCATTGGCGCTCTTGGAGGTGCCAAGCTTTCACTTGCTAATGGCCTAAAAAGCATCGCTGCGTGTCAACAATATTCTACAACACTCGCGGGAAAAATGCAGATGGCGGTAGTCCTTGGGTCGCTCCATGTATATTTTAATGTTTATTTTCATTATTAAAGTCTCTAACTCATAAAATGTGACAGAAAGATGACTAGTCGTTAAAATTATTTGAGTCTACATTTATAAATAAAGTATGGCCTGACTTTCGTAGATATTAATTCAATGCCAAAGCAAAGAAGCAAATAAAGCTTAATAATTTTGTTTATATTAGTACTTATGTTTTATTAATTTAGATTTTAAGTGGGTTACCGATGGCAAATAAAAAGGCTAAGTAAGAATGGTAGAAAATGTATAACTCGAAGTTTTTTTTAGTAAAATGAATGAGCTTAACGAATTATTTGAATAAGTGAGCTTTTCTTATTAACGTTGGTAATTTGACATTTTAGAGCAATAAATTAATGCCATAATTTTTTTATTTTTTTAAACACCGATGCTGATTTTCGGACTCTGATGGTTTTATGAAAAACCGACTTTTCGGTGGAGATGCTAGCCGTCAGCACCTGCACTATAGAAAATTGAAAAAATTAAAATAATCAACTGCAACAGAATTTGGGAATTTTTGGTTTTTGTTGGGCTCCTTTTTGGCACCAATCCCGATTTTTTTGGACTCTCTTATTTTTCTGAAAAATCAGACTTTTTGCGAAGGTGCTGGCCGCCAGCACCTCTAGTACATAAAATTTGACAAAATTGACAGCTTCAGAATTTTTTTGTTTGGCTCTTTGAAGATGCTTAATATATATAATTTTGGGCCTTTTGTTGGCTTTTTTTGGGAACTAATACGGATTTTAGGCCTCTTTTATTTTTCTCAAAACGGGCAAACATTTGGGGTTTAGGTGTTGCCCGCGAGCACCTCAACTACAGAAAATTTAAAAATTATTAAAATCAACAGCACTAGAATTTTGGGTGTTTTTAGTATCTCAAAAACTGCATAAGTTAAGTATTAAAAAGCAGCCCCTGTCTCCTGAAATTATTTCCAAAAATCCACCCTAACGCTTAAAAAAATTCTACAAAAAAAGATATGAAGTAAGAACGAGAAATCATACACCGTAGGTCTGAGCTAGTTTTGAACTCTCAAAAAATAACAAATTATATTATCCGAAAAGAACACATAACACTTAAACCTACCCATAAATAAAAAGGACAGACATTAAATAAAACCAAAAAAATATATCAATCAAAAGTCAATGATTTTTCGGAGTTCACAAAACACTGCCGAAAAATTTCCAAATGAAAAAAATTATTCTATCCTGTAATTCAACTTTCAATAACATTTAAAATATATTTACAACAAGGAATTTCAAGAAAATCTTGTTCATATCCACATTTTCACTATAACACTAAATAGCACTTAGGAACTACCCCTATCAGATTAAACGAACCAAGTGTCATAGTTTATCAACTGAAACCGCCAAAACAATCTCAAATTAAAAATAACCATCACAAACAATTTTCAAACACTCTAGTTAAAAAATCTACCTGCACAGTAACTTCCACATAACCTATTAAATACGCACCTTATGAAAGTCTCACATTCTATCAATTAAAAGGGTCAGAGGTAATAATCCACAACATCGAGAAACTACCCCTATGACATTTAACAAATCCGATCTCAGCTGTCTTCAACTAAAACGGCCAAAGAGACCTAAAATTAAGAAGATTCACGCCAGACAAATTTCTAAGACCCTAGTTAGTATATCTATCTTCACGGTGATGTTTCACATTCCCTGAAAACTACCCCTATCACATTTAACGAATCGACTATAAGCTGTTTTAAACTACAATCGGCCAAATTTTTTTAATTAAATATAATTACGACACACAGCTTACCAGGTATCAAGTTGATATATCTACAGTCACAGTAATATTCCACAACGCAGATGAACTTACCCTATCACATTTAACAAATCTAGGCTCAGCTGTCTTCAAATAAAACCGCCAAAAAATTGAAAATTAAAAAGAATCACCTCAGACAACTTTTTTTAAACTCTAGTTAATATTTCTATATTCACAGTAATATCTCACTACTCCCAGGAACTGCCCCTACCACATTTAACAAAGCTAGGGTCAGATTTCTTCAGCTAACACCTCCAAAAAATTGAAAATTAAAAAGAATCACCTCAGACAACTTTTTTAAACTCTAGTTAATATTTATATCTCTAAAGTAATAGTCCTTTACCCTATTCGTTAATTAGGATACGGGTAGTTTCTAGGGGTTGTGAAATATTTCTGAGTATTTGTCTTTAAATAACATTTTGTTGGCCGTTTTAGTTGAAGAAAGTTGAGACTTGCTTTCTTTAATGTGATAGGGGTTGTCCCTAGGGATTGTGGAACATTGCTATGAGGATAAATATATTCACTAGAGACTTTAAAACTACTTATTTACAATTAACATTTTTGGGGGAATTTTTGTTAAAAGCAAGTGAGTCTTGATTCATTGAATGTGATAGGGGTAAGTTTCCAGTGCTGTTTCATGTTACTGTGGAGATGTGGATATGAAAAATACTGTTGGGAAAGTCTTTGTGGTAATTGTTTTTAATTTAAACGCTTATTGATTTTTTAGTTGAAGGCAGTTGAGCAGGGTTTGGTCAAATGCCCCATGTAGTTTTTTTTATTACCATGGGGTTTTTGGTATAGTTGAAAGTTTTTCAAAGATGAATAGTATGATTTATTATTGGTAAAATTTTCTGTCTTGTGTTTTGTACTCCGCAAACTCATTGACATTTAAATTATATTTTTCTGGTTTTTTGTTTAATATTTATATTTTTAGTTAGGATAGGAGTTAGTGTTCTGGGTTGTTTTTGGACAAAATAATTTGTTCTTTTTAGTGAGTTCAAAACAATCTCAGACCTATGGTTTATATTTTTCTCGTACTTATTCCATGTCTTTTTTAGGATTTTTTAAGGGTTTGGGTTGATTTTTGGAAGTAATTTGTGAGTGTTTTGGGGAGCGCAAAAATAGCACTAAATTCGGATAGTATGTTTATATTTAGGCGGGGTGCGTATGAAATTTTAAGGGTGAGTTTCAGGAGACAGGGTTTGTTCTTTGAAAATTCATTTTTGTAGTTTGTGAAAGCCCAAAAAAGTCCAAAAACTCGCGCTTTTTATTTATTTTTTTTTCAAATTTTCGGTAGTGCATGTACTGGCGGAAGGCACAACCACCCAAAAGTCCAATTTTTTTTTAGAAAAAGAAGAGAGCTTGAAAATCGGAATTGGTGCCAAAGAAGAACGAAAAAAAGCTTAAAATTCTAACATGCTTTCAACTTTAATTTTAAAATATCTGTAAACGAATAAGGAGGAAATGCAGAGACCGAGCGCGTAGCGCAAAATAATTATTTCATCGAGCGGGAAGCGCACAAACCAACAGTCGCGAGCCATAGGCGCGCTCAAACTTGCGAGCTAAGCGAGCCGCGCTCTATGATATATTTAGTTGAAAATTCATCTATTTTATTTAAGAAATTTCTTTTTCTTGCTAGAAAATGAAACTTTTTGGTAGAACATTAAATTAGTAGGTTGAGTAGTCAATTAAGAATTAAAACTTTCCTTCAGACACTTCTTTCAAATTTTAAAATTTGATTAAGAATTACATTTGCGTAAAATTTAAACCCCCCCCCCCCAGTTTTTGTCAAATGTCCACTTTTTGAGACAGTCTGAATCCGAAAAACAGGTTTTAACAAATGCGTATTTCTGTATTTCTGGTCTTTTTGTGTGCATGTCTGCCTGGTTGCACGATGACTTTTGAACAAATTAATTATTAAATTGGCCATTAGTACAATCTTTTAATGTCCCAAACTAAAGGTTAAGATCGTTAGTGAGTCTTTTTTTAAAACTTTTTTAATTTACTTGAAAAATCTCAAATTCTAATTTTGACAGCATAAAAAAAATGGAAAATCCAAAAATTACATTTTTCATCTAAAGTATGCAAAATACGGTGAAAGGTTATAATAAAAAAATTGTGCATTACAAAAAGATCTGAAAGTTTTTCATCAATCACTTTTTGATAGGATGCGTAGTTTTCGCTCTAATCGTGAAAAACGTCATTACAGTTTGCAAAAAACTGCCGGATGCGTAGGCACATTCTTATTACAACTTTTGTCTATTGATTTATTTTTCCTCTCAAGTATGGAGTTTCAACAATTTAAATTTGTTAAATGTGTTTAATGCTTTTTTTATGATTAAAACAAAAAAAATGATCAAAAAGTTATTCATGACAAATTAATTTATTTTAACATTCTCATCAGAGAAGGTATTAGATTTTTTTTTTATTATTTTCTTTGTTTCTTGTGTCGTAGTTCTAAAAATTTAATTTTTTAATTTTTAATGTTGTTCTTTACGAATAAAACAAAAACTACGCTTCCTATCAATTAAATTCTTCATGACTTTGAATGATTTTTCACATTTTATTGAACGAGCAAATTTTGTCGAGCAAATTTTGTGTAATCAAAATTTGAATTTTCGACTTTTCGAAAACAATTAAAAAACTTATGATAATCTTGTAGTGCTTTCACAAATCAACGTTTCTCTTCTATAGGTTTTTTTTTCATATTGTGCATTGTTTGGCTTAAACTTTTCATACTCATTTTTCTTTTAATTTTTAGAATGCTATAATTCTGATCATTTTCTTTTTAGCGAAAATTTCATAAAGATAAATTGTTCGAGTTTCTGAGTACTATGAAGTTCATCGGTTTTAAGTAAAAAAAATTTGAATCCAAAATGCTCTCACATTTTGAATTTTTAGCCAAAATAGTTAGTTAACGAACTCATTCTTACTTTTCAGACCTTAAAAAAGTTTACCTAAGAAAAATCTAATCAGATGGAACCTTCGAAAGTTATCGTACCTACACGATACTTCAGACAACAGATAGACAGAGAGACAGACCCCTTCATAAAGATCATTTTGTCTAACTCGGGGGGTCTCGAAACGTGGAAATTTGATGAAAACCGACAGTCAAATTTTACATAAAACCAATACCTTTTCATTTTGATGAGAATGTAATAAGACAGGCATATTATCTACAGGGTGTGCTCAAAGTTCCAGGCCCCCTTAAAATTTCCTCAGGTAAAATATTTTTCATTGACATTAAGGTCATTCTTGAAGTAACTTTTAACGAGGAATTCAATTTGACTTTGACGTTGACCTTAAACGTCATTTCAATGTTAACTTAAAAAATTGGAAACCCCCCTTTTTTGGATAAAAAATGGATAAAACAGAAAACGTCACGTTCAAATATATATTAAGGTCATAGGCTTAATTGGACCAAGAAGGTCAGTCTGAGGCCATTAAAACTTAAAAAAGGTCCAAAAATATCTGAGATCTGCAACTTTTGAACAAATTGCAAATCAATTAAAGTTATTTGTTTGCAACAGGCACATTCAGTAGTGACTTTCAGGTTTTAATGACCTTAGTGTGACCTTCAAAGTTAATACATATTTGAACGCAAAAATTTCCCGCTCTGTCGATTTCTGATTTTAAGAAGGGGAATTTTCATTTTTTTTAAGTGGTACCTGGAAATGACTTTTAAAGTCCACGGAAAGTTCAAATTAAAGGTCACGACTGAATGTGCCTCGTTGAAAAAAGAACTTTCATTCATATATAATTCTTTCAAAAGCTGCTGATCTCAGAGGTTTTCGGATCTTGTTTAAATTTTAATGACCTTAGAGTGACTTTCAAGGCCTATTTAAACAGATGAACTTAATACATTTTTGAACGTGAAATTTCCCGCTCTATCGATTTCCGATATAATAAGGAGGGTTTTTATTCAAACATAGTTCACTTTGAAGTGAACTTTTGGGTCATGATCAATGTCAAATCATAGGTTAACATAGAATTCCTCGTTAAAGGTTACTTCAACAATGACCTTGACCTCAATGAAAAATATTTTATCTGAGGAAATATTCAGGGGGTCCGGAACTTTTTGGACACTCTGTATATCGAGGTTAGATCTCTTGAAAGTAAATATACATCTTCTGATCGAAGTCGTCTAGACTTTTCATTTGTGAATCAAAATCTTCCAGGTCAAACGATCAGTTGCAAATTGCCTTTTTATGCAAGATTGATAACAAAAGTCATATTAACAAAAAAAGTCGACTTTCCTTATAAAGCAAAGGAGAATGAGTACTAAAGATTGGTAGAAAATTACTTATTCTATTTGGCCAGATATTTTCTAATTCAATATATTGAAAAACTAATTTTTTGGTGAAAAGAAAATTATTTGGAACTATATATAATAGGTTTTAAAAGTGATAAATCAGAAAACAGTAAAAAATAGAAAAAATTAGTAAAACGATATGATTGTCTAAAATGTTAATCTCTATTGAAACAAAAAGAAGGTCGTATAATGAAATTATGAACGTGACCTAGTCTGCCTCCAATTAAAAAACACTGCCTTCTCATTGTTTAAACAAAGTTAAAAAATACGAGTTTTTTACGTTCTTAAAAATATAATGGATCAATTCGGGACCAATATATAGTTCTTAATCATGCATTTTCAGCAGCCTTTTGAGGTACATTTCAAAAGAGTTTTGGAGGACCCTCTTTATGAAAAACGCTCTAATAATCGAAAATTAATCATTCTAGAATCGTACCAATATAGTCCTGTTCTAGAATTCAAAGAAATCCGAGTTATGTCTTTTTTTCATCTATTTTTCTTTTTGTTAATATAGGTTTTTTGTTCATTCCAAGTCTGGACCTTCCTGAATAAAAAAATGGACTTCAATATGTAACAAAAAATAGAATATATTTTCATTTAAAAAGTATAATTCTCTAACGAATAGACAAACTAATTTTTAACAAAATGCTGAAATTTCCAATCAAAGATATGAAGTGTTGATTAAAATGATAAACCATCAAAAGAATTTTCCACCAAAAAAGTTTAATCGACTAATCAATTGTTATCTGAAATGATAAAACTTCAACGTTAAAGAAATGTATTGATTGAAAAGTGAATAGTTCTACTTTCAAACAACAAACTATACTTTTTAACGGAAAACGTATTGGTTGATATTTCAACGAGGGAATATTCAAATTAAATATTTAAAAATTGAGTTAAACTTTACCAAAGATACGTATTTGAAAAAAAGTAGTTGAAACTAGAACAGAAGTATATTCATTTTCAAGCAAGCATTTGCATTGTTTAGCTAAAAAGATCATATTTCTTCAAAAATAATTACATCTTCTACCAAAAAGGCTTAATACTCAATTAAAATACTTAAATTTTTAACCAAAATGATATAATTGAAGTTAGGTTTTGTAGTTTTTGTCTACAGGCAGTAATTTAGTTTATTGTGATGTTAGCTACAAGACCCAGCTTTAATTATTATTTCATCTAGCCAAAACCCTGCCCCCAATTTATATGAAAATAATATAATTAAATTTTCAGATAGAAAAATGAATTTAGGATTTTTCAAAAAATGTAATTTTAATAGCGATTTTCATCTCTTAAATGGATAAAGTAACGCATAATAAAAAAATGTTTACAATACTTTTTGATGTACTTCAACAAATTACAGAATGAAAAAAATCGGTAATGTACAGCTGGGCTATTTTCCTGGTAAATTTCACCATGCAGATAAATGATACGTTTATTTTAAAACTATCATTTGCCATTTTTTAATGAATTTAGTCAAGTTTATAAAAATATGGTTCTTTTAAATTTTTCAAACTATTAGGGAAGTGAAATCATTAGTTAAAATTTTTACATGGATTTCTTCAATCACTCCCTCTGTAAAATTTCACTACATATGTCTGCAAATATCAGTGAGTTCGAAAATATTTTTGAGGTTATGTCGATACATAAGCAGCCGTCTTTTGACAACTAGGAACACCTCTTTTATTCCATTTCGACCTTTATTTAAAGAAAAAGTATTTCACTACTTATGCTCTAAGTTTTGAGTGAAAGCATTAAAAACTTTTTTTGTGAATACGAAAAAAAAACGGTCAGAGAAACATTGCGTATTTTTTTAGTATCCATCAACGTGACCAGCATTAGATTTTGTATTTCACAACAGAAGATACTGAATAAAAGATTAATATTTGTTTGAGAAGGTCAGAAACTGAGTTGTCAAAGGATTTTTTAATCCATTTTACTTTAAAGTTTCAGGAACACTTTTTTCGTTGTTTTTCATCGACGTAACCGTGGTTTCAAGTCGTGACGTCAGCTGACAAAATGTCTACACGCCGAGAGCCAAACAATAATACCAATTGTATTGGACGAAACATAATTTTCTTTATAACGTAGGCAATAGTGATTTTTCGCCGTT
>NC_046662.1:56926302-56943318 GCF_010883055.1 Belonocnema kinseyi | reverse complement strand
TTTTATAAAGCTATTTAATTAAGTCTTGAAAACTTACGATGAAAAATAATTTTTGCATAAACAAAGAAAAAAATTTTTTGTTCCATGCAACTGGTGTCATTGTTTGTGCATCGGCATTCAGACATCTTGGAATCTTGGATTGCGCCCACTCAACCTGCAATACTTAATTGCGACTTGTTACGATCCTGAATGTCGTTAGACAGATTTAGGTTAGGTTTATATCGGCCTGTTCACACGACGTCCTTGCCAGATAGATTTATATTTCCTTGTTTATTTATATGTACTTCATTTAATTAAAACTAGTTTTGTTTGAAATGGTGTTTATTTATAAATTTCAACATTTTTTTTACTGTCTTTCTATTTTATTAGAAAAATAAATTGAAGTTAATTTTAAAATTCACTTAAATTATTATAAACTTATGCACTTCTATACTTAATCCAATGGATTTCTTTGAATTTCTTGAAGTTTTTATTTAACTGATCCTGAGAATCAATTGACGAAATTATGACACGATTGAAAATATTTTAAAGTATTTTTTTAAATTCCTTGGCATTTTTAAAAATTAAAATAAATTCAGAACATGTAAAACGGATTGTAGAAATTAAATGGGCTTTTAAACGATTTAAAATTTTTGAAATATTTCACGAAATTTTAAAAGATTCCTAGTACTTTTTTGATTTCTTTTAATAATTGATAAAAAAAATATATTCTCGGACAGAAAAATACGCATGCACCCACAAGCTTTGCAAAATAGTATAAAATACCTCCTGCTTTCTCACAACAATATAGTGAATTGTTAAAAACAATTTTATTGGTTTTGAACTGGGAAATTTTTTCGTTTTTTTTACCTTAAAATTTTTGTTTAAAGTTCTCAACTATGGATTCGCTGCAATGTGCGCGACTGATGAAAACATTCGTAATTCGTATAATTTAATTACTCCATTCTCAAATTTTTCCTGCATATTTGAGAATATTGAACAACAATTTGAAGGTAAAAAAACGGGAAAAAAATGTTCCAAATTCAAAATAAATAAAATTCTTAATAAAAATGCACTATATTGTTATAAAAAAAGAAACCACATGAGGTAGCTTACACCATTTTGCGAAGCTTGTGGCTGAATGCGTATTTTTAGTACAAGAAAAATTTTTTTATTAAAAACTTATTTTACAGTGAGCGATTGAAAACGAATGATTTTTCCCGATTACCAAATTTTGAAAAACTATATTTCGAGATTTTGGAGTATCACGTTGAAATAAAAAAGTACGTGTCTATTGTTTTCGAACACAAAACGCGAAAAATGTTTTGTAAAACAAAATTTTGATTGTAAATCTCCAATGTAAGTACCCACATATTTCCTATTTGACTATTTCTCATTTAAGAATATTAATTTGCATTTTTTCAGTTTCTGCAGGAATAATTCTAGGTACAAGAAATACGGAAAATAAATGCATCATGAAAAAGCTCCACAAGTCTTTCAACTAAAATTGCAGCTTATATACTTTTATTAAATCATATTTTAATGATGAAAAAATCTAATTTCCACTAAGAAATCGTTTTGAATAAACATTTTTGGTTTAATTTAATTTTATCGAAAGTGCCCTCTGATTGGAGAATAACCCATATAAAAGAGGATTGTATTTCGAAATTTGAAAAATTTTATTTAAAATCCTAATTAAGCTTGTTTTTCGTTGTCACGCTACATTTTTGAAATAGATCGTGAAATTATCCACAGAAAATCGCCGATCCTCCATTATACCCCGAAATCAGTGTTCAAGTAAGTTGCAAGAAATTTGAGCCACACAGGTTCATTCGGAGAATCTAGGGGAAAAGCATCATTTAGACACTGTTTTTTCTCATCCAGAGCAACGTGAAGTGTCGTCTATAAACTGTCAGTCATCTGTCAAGATGATTTTGTCGGACATTATTTGAGTGAAATAGAATTTGATAAGCAGATAAGTTATAATAATAATTACCTAACTTTTAATTTCCTCCCATTTACCAGTGATTATTAGTGTCTTGGAATAAAAATTGTTTTTAAAGTGACATAACATCTAAATCTTAGGTTAGTCAAAACCTACATGACATTAAAACCACCAAAGCCGCGATGTAAAAACTAAGACGTGATCGTCTGCATCTTAATTGATGCCTGTTCGTTCGAAGAAATTTCCTCTAGATTCTCTGTATTCAATAAAGTGAAGTTAGTTGGTGGTTGAAGTGAAAATACCTAATTGTATATTTAGACCGTCATGACTTGTTCTACACATCCCTGCTTTAGTTTAAATATTGACGGCCATGACTAACCTAACATTTTGAAGTTGCATCAGGAAGTTATCAGTTTATTATAAGTGACTAGTACACACTGTTAAATGTAAGAAAGTTGAAAATTAGGCAAATATTATTTCAATTAGTTTCCTTATTAACAATTATTTCGTCTAATATCGCAATGCGATTAGTTGCTTTGACAGGTGTTCAGGTGGCTGACAGCGCAGTTCAGCAATCCACAACTCTCGGCATTGAGCCAAAATTCATTCTCCAAACGATACTTTCCCCTAGATGCCCAGATGTGCACCTACGTTCAGAGGAATACATTTGAGACTTCAAAATTGTTTCAAATGCTCATTGGGAGACCAATGAAATTTGAGCTGCAAGAAATTTAACACCAGCGTTTTTCTGTGTTTCCTAATGTTATATTTGACATAGATTACGCGAATTTTGGTAAATATTACTCAAATAGTGCGGAAGTTTATAAAAAATTATTTTTCAATCTTAATCAAATATAACGCGTTACCGGAAAATGAGCATGTTTAAAATTAATTTTAAGGAAACCCAGTTGTATATAAATAGCCTCAAAAAATTTAAACTTTCAGTAAATTTCCTGTAAAGTCAGAGCGAGCAATGTCATAAAGTTGACAAGCCCTGCATATTGTTTATTTTTCGATTAAATTGCTGTAAAATGGCCAGAGACAGATACGGAAAGAATCTTTTCTTAATTTTGAATTTACTTGGATATTATGTGCACTTTTCGATGTGCTTTTTCTCAAGAACTAATACAATCGGAGGGGGCAACGTAAACTGTGTTAACTGCGAAAACTGTACAAATTGTAGAAATTGTAGAGATTGTATTAATTGCCATGGTTGTACAGATTGTAAAATTTGTGTGGAATGTAGAGATAGCACAAATTGTGAAGAATGTTCTTACTGCCACGAAAGATGTGTGAGTTGCACGGGTTGTACAGAATGTAAACGTTGTACATCTTGTAACCATTCTACATTTTGTGAGAAATGTGTCAATTGCGATTTTGGTATCAAATGTTTGAGTTGTACATCCTGTTATGACATTAAAGACTGTGCAAATCAAACGAGTATGAAACATCACGTTTGCATGCATGGAGCAGTTCAAATTGCTTAATTGAGTATACGGTATATATAATTTTTAAATTATCGGTCCTTTTTATAATTTACATGTACAATTCATTAAATAACAAAAGATTTTTTTTAACTAATTAAAAATCGCCAAAGAAAAAAATATGCAGTGAAACTCTGATATAGTGCCCCCTGATATAGTCCTTCTGAGAATTGACGCCGCTCCACAAGTAGAAGTAAAAGAAGCTGGGCGGGGTGGGCGGCGGTTGCTCAGGTGTGACCAAACAAAATCGGAGCGGAATTAAATCGTGTTTGTTCCTCACCATCCCCAGCCCCAAAACTGGCACCGTATCGGAGTTTAACTGTACTCGATTGAAACGAATTTGAGTTATAAATTTTGTTTTTACTGAAGTATTTTCGTATTTTTTCTGTTTCAATTTCTAAACTAAAGAAGATATCCATGAAAATAATTTTTTACTAAAATTCAGAATAAATTTCAATTTCAGGCTCGGTTACACTGAAACTTGACCAGGAAATAAAAAATACAGATTTTCTCGACTTCTCAGAGAACTATATATACCTGCATTCGTAAATTGATTTATATAACTAAATATTCTAAAACGCTCTATTTGGTGGTAATGATAGATTTTATGTTTACTAGTAAGATTTTAGCAAAAATTTCAATATGAGTTGAAATTTTATGTCAGTTATTGTTAATTTTATCATTGTAAAAGGGATGTGCTTTAAATTTGAGAATTTTTTTTAATTCTTACGATTATTTGTGAATGAAATTTCAATATGTACATTATACTTGCTCTTGCTTAAAATGTTGTTCAAGACTTATGTGAATAAATCTACAAGTTTTATTTAATCAATTATCAGTTTATTTTAATTAATAAAAAGACGCTAACTTATAAGATATGCTTAAAAGTCGATTACATTCTGAAAATATATGAGTTTACATTCATCAATAAACTGAATTTAGAAGATGTCATTTCAATGGCGAATAGAAGAAATAAAATCATGTTTTATACTTTTATTTATATAATCATTAATATTTCACGAATTCATATTAAACGTAATTAAAGATTTAAAATAGAAAAAGTTAATTACGAATAGTAGAAAATTTATATTTCGAAGGATTTGTTTAAACAAATAATAATATGATATTTTATTGCAATGAAACAACATTTGGCGGTATGGCTATTTATCACTTTCTGCTATAAAAGCGTTAATTATTTCGAAATAATTGTAAAATTAGGATTCGATGTAAGACTTAATTCGATATTAAAACAGTTCACACAATAAAGCCATTGCACTTCCATTTAATATGTCAATCTACACAAACAAGTTCAATTTGTGGATTGTCCAGGATTTACTATGCAAAATGTCTTCAGTGTTTACTTCCTTATAGAGAAAGTATTTGTGATTTTTTAAATAATAAAAAAACTAAGGCCATTATTTTAATTAATTTAAGAATATACATTTACAAAAAATATAAAATTATGAAATAATACAATTAAAAAAAGAATACAATATAAAATCAGTAAAATAAATTTTATATTTAAAATTGTATTTTTTCGTGCTGGAAAAAGGAAGGGGAGAATTTCGTCGCACTCTATCCTTTTCCCAGCTTTCTGATAAATTAATTTACGTTAACATTAAGCTTTCGATAACAACAAAATTAATACTATATTTTTTAAAATTAACACTATGGAAATCTCTATCACTCTCTGTCAAAATTATTATTTTATTTGACAATTTATAATAAGAAATTATTTTCTATTAACAACTAAAATTTGATTCATGTCGTTAAAAAAATTATGTTTAGAAAATATGTGATAAAAAAAAATTGAAAAATATTGACTATAAAAAACGATTCTTAATATAATATGAATGACAATAACTTCCTTAATCTCTGATAAAATACATTCATATTATAGGTCAATCGATTCGCCTTAAACTAAGGAATTTTTCATAATTTTGCATCAACTTTGAATTAAGTTAGTAAAAATAGTTGTACTATAAAAAACCGATTTTGGAAATTAAGTAAGTTCAAAACAATACTCTATATATTTTTCTTAATGCTTTCGCCAGTCTCAAGATAATGGTGCTGAAAATAAGTCCAAAAAATTTCATCAATTTATCTATAACTTTTTTCAAGTTATCGTGTTCACAATAAAAGTTTTGCATCAACCCTTAATTATTTAAGTTAATAAAATTCTCGACAATTATACATTTCTTTGAATTCTTGAAATTCTTCGTTTTCCTAAAATATTAAAATTTTTTAAATTCTTTGAATAACTTAAATTATTTAAATTTCTTGAATTATTTGAATTTTTTAAATTATGTTAATGCTTTCAATTTTTGAATATCCTTATAATTTTTAAATTTCTTAAATTATTCAAATTACTTAAGTTCTTAGAGTTTCTTAAATTATTCAAATTCTTTAAATCCTTCTAATTCCTTACATTCATGGAGTTACTGAAATTCTTCTAATTCATTTTATTCTTCGAATTCCTAAAATTCTTCGAATTATAATTGTACCCCTCGAATATTTTTTAGATTTTAAGAAATCTTTATATTAATTTGTAAGTCGAATGTATATTTTAAAAATAGTTAATTTTGATGCTGGGTTTAATATAGAACTCCTTTGTTAAAAATATATTTCTAGTTGAAAACTGATTTCTTTCGTCTAACCTTGAAACGTTTTTTTTTTAGAGTCGTTTCTTCTCCTTCCGAATATATTTTTTTGAAATAAAAATTTAATTATTTATTCTTAGTTATTGTTTCAGCTACTCTTTCCACATTCGTATTTTTGGTTAATTTTAACTTTTTTATTTTAATTTAAATCTTTTTCGGTTGAAATATCATATCCCAAAAAGAGCTACAAATTTTTTAGTAATCATTTTTTGATAGGATAATCAGTTTTTTTGATTCGTGAAAAAAACGACATTGAAAATAAGAAAATTAAATTTTTGAACAAATGACACAAAATATGAAAAAAGTGAACAGACAAATTTTGCTCTTTTAAAAAAGTGTGAAAACTTATTCAAACTTGTCATGATTAATTTTTTAATAGACGCGTGGCTTTTGTTTTATTCTTAAAACCAATATTAGAAATAAAAAATAAATTTTTTGGACAAATGACACGAGCAACGAAAAAAATAATAAGAGAAAAGTTGTCTCATGTTTAATTTGAATTGGTTTCCGTCCACAGTACTATAATAAAAAAATCTCCCGTATTTTTTGTTTTTAGGAAATGAATCTTTAAAGGAGTTTACAACAAACTTTGAAATAAATTTGAACACTTTCGCCGATAAGATATGTTTTCCACGTATTATTTTTTATTAATTTTCACCCCAGTTAGTATAATAAAAAAATCTTTCGCGATTTTTAGATTATACTATTGGGGTCGGAAATAGATTCAACATAAACATGGAAAGCATACTCTAGCGGAAAAAGCGTTAGCAATTTTTTCAAGGGTTGTTTTATTATCCCTTTACTGTTTCAGCAAGGAAATGAAAATGTCTCGAAAACCAAAATCAGGGGAGATTTTTCGATTATACTGGGGTCAGAAATCTATTGAAACTAAACGTAGAAAACACATCCTGCCTGGAAAAATGATTAAATTGATTTTATGGTTTTTTTCATCGCCCCTTCAAAATTAAAGCAAGGAAATCGACATTTCTCAACAACTAAAATCACGGAAAGTTTTTTGGTTATAGTATTGGGGTGTTAAATTAATTCAATATAAACGTGGAAAAAATATCCTAGCTGAAAAAGTGTTTGAAATTATTTTAAGATTCAAAGATTCAAACAAGGAAATCGAGATTTCCAATCAACTAAAATCTAGAGAGATCTTTTTATTTTGCTATTGGGGTCGTACATTTATTCAAAATAAATGTGGAAAATATATCTGAGCGGGAAAAGTGTTTGAATTTATTTTAATCGTTGGTTTAACACCGCTTAAAGATTTAGACAAGAAAATAGACAATTCGTAAAAACCAAAACGATGGGGGATTTTTTTAATATTCTATTGAGGTTGGTCATTAATTAACAATAATTTCGAAAAACAAATCATCACAGAAAAAGGGGTTTTAAATATATTTTAAGGGTTGATTCAAATCTTCTAAAGTTTTAAACAAGGAAGTCGACATTTCCCAAAAATCAAAATTACTGGACATTTTTGGTTTATAATATTAATGTCGGAAATGAGTTTACAATAAATTTTAAATAAATAATTCAACAGAAGAAGTCGTGGATGCATAACTTGCATACAAGAGATTATTTGAAAAGTACATAGAGTAAGGTGAAACTAATACGGTGTCTAAATAATTATTGTGTTTGTATTTCCAACCAGGAAATAGTAAAAAGGTTTTTTTTGGTAAAGGTGACGAAATATAAGTTTCACAATGTTGCTTTAAAATGGGTTTGATGAAGCAGAAAATGCTATAAATAAATTCATATATTTTCAGGAAACAATTTTCAGCTTTCGACTATCGAATTTATTGACATTTTCTGATAATCTTTAGCAAATCACTTTTGTCAATTTTCTTTAGTAGAGTTTCACTAGTAATTAGCGAAATTCTACTAATTTAGGTTCAGAATCTTACATTAAAAATAATTTTATGTGATTGCGAATTAATTATTGTGATTTAATGAGATCAGAATTAATCAATTATTTTTTATACTTCAACATAATGTTTCTCTCGGTGTATCCAAGATTCTTATTAATTTTACCGACTCAAGAAAGTCAATTTTTCTATTCTCTAAAAAAGATTTAAAAAATTACTAACTACTAATTTCTATTCGCAATATTAAAACTTTTTTATAAAAAAACTTTGTTCAATGACGTTAAAAAAATTTTTCTGATAGTTGAGCTCTTTGTGACAAATTTAAAATCTACTGATTTATTATAATGGTAAATATCAAAAGTCGTATAGAATATAATTCAAGCAACATTATACGGAAATTTTTTATTTTTGTCAACTAATAATTCATATAGTAGGTGGAATATAAAATTGCTTGCCTTCTTTCAAGTTCAGAAACGTAAGGAAAAATACATCGAAACTTAGTGTGAAAAAAGTTTTATTTATATGCATTTAATGTTTAAAAAATAGTTTGTAGTAATACAATATTTCGTACCATTTATTTGTTATGTCGAACAAGATTTTTGTTTTTACTACTTTCTAAAAAAATAGAGTTTTTTAAAATGAATAATTACTTTAAGTAGAAAATTCAAGTATTTTCTGAAAAAAATTTGTTATTTTTGTTTCAAAATTAATTTTCTTAAAAATTCATATTTTAGATTAAAAGTCGATCGTTCCTAGTTGAAATTAATGTATTTGATTCTAAATTCGTCCATATTGGTAAAATATTAATCTTCTTCTTTGAAAATTGATCCTTCAAAGTTACGAATACAACTGGTGTTATGAAAATTAATTTATTTTCATTGAGAATTCCACTGTTTTATTCAAAAGTCGGTCCAAATTTGGTAAAATGCAGCGAAAATAAATCTTTTTTCAGAAAAAAATTAATTTATAAAATTTGTAATTCATAGCTTCATGTAGACTGTAAAGGCGTTAAGAAATTCCGTTATTCTCCGATGCTAATACAGATTCCATAAAGATAAATCACTTTCTAAAAATTTAATTTTGTTTTAAATTTATCATTTTGAGTTAAAAATTCGTTTCTTCGAAATAGTTTTTTCTTTTTTTTTTTGTTGAGAATTAATGTTTACATTCTCATCAGAGAACGTATCAGATTTTTGTAAAATTTAAGCCTTCCGATGCTCTCAAATATCAACTTTATGAGACCTTCTGGATCGAAATAACAGGTTCTCATGAATGTGTGTGCGTCTGTAGATTTTTTTTATGAAAATTCAAAAAGTTAAAGATTTTTCAAAAATTGTGGGACTACTTTCTTTAGGATTTACAAATTCTATCAAAATGTATTCTTAGTACTCCAATAGACTAACATTTTTAATTGATGACTTTTTTCAATAAAAAAATAAATTAACAGAGTTAAAGCTTTTTAAAAATTTAAAAAAAAACGAAGATTAAAAGATTAAGCCAAATAACGTCCGATATAAAAAAAATTACACAACAGTAACAAAGGGGGAGGGGTTTATAACTTATAACAGAAAATAGCAATACGAACCTAGATAATATTTAGCACTTAAACCCAGTAAAAAACTACAACCATATTTTTGGGAAACAGATCTTTTTTTTTACTGAAAAGGCATTTTTGGTTCGGGATTTATCTCGTTTAGTTAAAAATTCTATTATTTGGTTAAAATTGAATTATCTTGTTAAAAATACAATTTTTTTGTGAAAAAGTTATTTTTTTATGAAAAATTAGACTACTTTGTTAAACATCCATTTTTTTAGTAGAAGGTTTATATCTTTCGTTGGAAATTTAACTATTTTGATAAAAATTCGTTTTTATGTTTGATGATAATAAATGTTATCTTTTATATTCAAAAGTGTAACTTTTTGGTTGAAAGTTCATTTATGCATGCTTCGTTGAGAATTATGCTTTTTTGTTTGAAATGTCCGTTATTTGACTTAAAGTTTAACTACCTTGTGAAAAAATTATTTTTTTTATTAGGAATTCATAATTATACTTGAAAATCCATCCGCTTTCTCTTGGTTAAAATTTTATGTTACAATTTCTATTGTTTTATATAAAATTCAAAAAATTGGAAGGAAATTGAACGTTTTGTTAAAAATTATATTTTTGGGCTCAAAATTTAAATTTTTCGAATTCTTCATTTTGGCTTTAAAAATAAATTATCCGTGTTGGTTGAAAGTTAAACCTTTTGGTGAATAATTCAACCATATTGTTCAAAATTCATCTTTTTTACTTCAAATTATCTTATCGGTAAGAAATCATCTTTTCCGATTTAAAAGTTGATATTTCGTTTAAAAGTCCATCTTTGATTTAAAGAAATCTTCCTTGAACCAAAGAACTAATTTCGTGAAAAAATAAACTCGAGAGAGTTAAAACTGTAAACTGTTATCTTCAAAAAGTTTGAAAAGTTTGAAAAAATGTGACGGGAAAGTATTGGGGCCTGTAGAGAATTAGCCAACACTGTATTCTCGTTTTTTTTACTTGCAATTAATCGTATTGGTAATTTGTTAATTATTTAAACAAATGGAATTTGTGTGAATAGTTTTTTTTTAATTCGATTTTTTCCCTAAAAATTATTACTATTAGTCTAGTGGAATATTTATAAACATTAGTTGATGGATTTTTGATTGTTAAAACAAATGTCATTTGTTTAAACAATTTTTTCTTAAATTAATTTTTTTCCTTGAACATTATTACCATTGGTCCATTGGAATATTTATTAACATTAATTCATTAAATTTAAATTATTTAAATAAATAGAATCTGATTAAATAATTTGTTTTACTGAAAATTAATGATATTTCCCTAGTGGATTATTTATTGTTAAATTAATTATTAATCAGTAATGAATTATTACTGATGAATATTCCACTAGAGCCACAGCAATAATTTTTATTTGAAAAAAATTCAAAAAGAAATTATTTAAACAAATCCCATTCGTTTAAATAATTGAGAATTAATGAAGTATTGTCAATAAATTTTCCACGAGACTAATAGTAACAATTTTTAGGGAAAACCCGAATTAAAAATATATTATTTAAACAAATTACATTTGTTTAAACAATTAAGAATTAATGAAATAAGGTTATTAAATATTCCAGTTGACTAATAGTAATAATTTTGAGCAAAAAGCACATTTTCGAAAAAAAAGTATTTAAAAAAATTCCATTTGTTTATTAACAGTAATTTGGTGATAGTGAATTCTTTTTTGTTAAAGCTCCTTCGGCTTTAACGAATACATTCTCATCGCGTATCTCGTGCTTCGCACTCGAATTTGTATCTCAACTTGTATTTCATTTCCATAAATGTATATTATTACAATTCATAACATGCGTTGATATTAAAACAGACGTAATTTCATTGTCTCTTTAAAAAATGCGCATTCTTTAAACAAATTTGTTATTAAACATTTTACTGCAGCTTCTGCCGGTTTTTCAAACACTAAATTTCATAATTTCCAATTTTATTTTTACGATTTAAACGTTTGAATAAAAAATTTGAAAAAAAGCTGTTAAGATTTCTAAGAGAGTTGTCAAGCCTGATTTTTCAAATAGGCTTTCAATTTTTTATAAATAAACAAGTATAACGAGACAGTGGCCATTTTATCTCTTTGACGTTCACAGTGCTCGCTAATAACAGGAAAAAAGTTGAAAGTTCCTAAGTTTCATAGACAAATATTAGCTACAGATGTTCCAATATTATATATTAACCAACAATATTTTTATAAACAAAATATTTGTTGAAAAAATCTTTACCACGATTTTCCATAATCATACGTTTTTTCTTATTACACTGCAAGAAATTTAAGTGGAAATTATATGATATTAAACAACTTTCTCTTAAGATTATAATTATTTATATCATAAACAAATTTTATGAACAAATGCAGTAATCAGGCATTTTTCGATAGCAAAATTCATAATTTGTTTATTAATCTTATCATCTCTTAAACAAATTTAATAAACAAATGCAATATTTGGGCATTTGTCGGCAGAAAAATTCGGTTTCTTCAACGACAGTATTTTCAGATGGGAACTTGATGAGAATTTCAGCAAAATTAATAATAAGTTGATAAATTTGATTATTTCTTGAAACAAAATTGGTGAACAAATGCATTAATCAGGCATTTGCCTACAGAAAAATTAGTTTTTTTCTATGTCAACATTTTTAATTAGGATATCGAAAAAATAAATTTTCCGTTGACCCGAATAAAGCATTTATTTATTAAATTTGTTTTAAAAATCATAAGAGTAATCAACCAATTATGAATGTTGCTAAAATTATTATATACTTCCTAATTGAAGAAAAAAATTGACATAGAAAAAAACGAATATTTCTGTCGAAAAATGCCCGATTACTGTATTTGTATATTAAATTTATTTATAATATAAACAATTATAAGCAGAAGAGAATTTTTGTATATAATATTGTTTCTATTTCAATTTGTTCCAGCATAACTTGAAAAAACGTGTGTCTATGGAAAATCTTAGAAAAAAATTTTTCAACAAATAATTTTTTGATAACCAAGTTTTTGTTGTACATTGTCTAATATTGGAATAACTTTAACCATTGCTATTTTATGCATCTTAAGCGATTTCAACCATTTTCCTGTTATTGAGGAGCACCTAGAACGTCAAATAGAAAAAAAACATTTTTTCGTCTTATTTGTTTATTCATAAAAAAAAAATAAAAACCTTATTCAAAAATCAAGCTGGACAACTATCTGAGAAATCTTATTAGCTTTTTTCACAAATTTTTCTTGTCGAAATCGGCTCTCGACTTTTTTTTATATCGTACGTTATTTGGCTTCAAATGTTCATTTTACTGTGTTTTTTTGGGATTTTGTAAATGCTATAACTCTGATAAATTTTGCTTTTATAAAAAAGGTCATCAGGATAAATTGTTTGTCTTTTTAAATACTATGAATATCCGTTGAGAAAAATTTTTGGATTTTGAAAAAAGAGGTCTCAAGTGTTCAAAATGTGCTCACTTTTTGCATTTTTATCCAAAATGGCTGTCTAACGAACTTGATCTTCATTTTAAGATAGTAAAAAAATTTACCAAAGGGAAATCCAATCAGTCAATTCTTTCGAAATTTATCATGCTAACAAAAAGAAATCATCCACGGACGGACAGACAGGAAAACAGACAGACTGAGATAGACACATTCGTAAGAACCTGTTTTTCGGATTAAGGGAGTCTCAGAACGTGGAACTTTGATAAAAATGGGGAGGGGGGTCAAATTTTACGCAAATCTAATATTTTCTCTGATAAGAAAGTAAAAAAGACCAGAATACAATGTTTAAAAAGTCGATTTCATGAAGAATTAAAATTTTTGGTTTTAAGGGTAGTTTTCAGGTACTCGTGGGGGTGTGTAGGAGTATTAAACCCATATGTCTGATACATGAAATTCTTCTTTAGACAATTCTCTACAGGCCCACATACTTACTCGTCACATTTCTTCAAACCCTAAAAAATTATGCCAAAAATTTAAAAAATTGATTTCCCCCATGCATTTTACAAGAGAAACTTCCAGCATAAAAATATAAAAAATTAGGAAACTTCTTTTTTCGGATTTGGAATAAAATGTGGGGGATCATTTCCCTCTAAAAAAGGCGTTTTCAGCCACCCTAATCCACATCCCTTTCTTTTTTTATTTCTTTCGTATTTTTTATGTTTGTTGCTATTAAATTACAATAAAAGAACATTAAAAATAAAAAAAATAAAAAATAAAACTAATTTGACCAACTTTTCGGTTTTCATACAGTACCGTTATCAAGTCAAGAACAATCTAAAAAGTTAGAGATTGATTGCAACGAAGAACCGCTGCTCTCTCTTTGATACCTGAGAATCAATTCAGATTAAAAAAAAAAATTTCAGATTACAACAGGAGCATTTTTTGTTTGTTCATTGTGGTGCAAATGTGGTCGTCAGATTCTTGTTTCTCTCAGGATTTTGTACCAATTTGATTATTGGACTTTAAACAGGAGTTTTAATTTGGATTTTAATCTAATTTAAATTTCTCCAATTTTAGATTAGGGAACATTCACATATTACGTAACTTTAAAAAGGGGTGAGGAGTTTCTTTTTTCGTTACGGCCTGTTATGTGTATGTGTTTGTGTGTGTTTTCGGGGGGGGGGAATATTTTTACACGATTATGTATCTTTTTTAATTTGAGCATAAAATTTTCTAAATAATTTATTTTAGTTCATCATGAAATTTATTTCTAAATGTTTCTAAACATTATTGATAGAAGATAAAATTTAATTTACAAATAATTGTTTAATAATGGAAAATAATTTTGTTCCTAACATTTAGCTACCGCGCTGTAGTTTTTCAACTTTCATACATTTTTAAAAAGTTAATAAAATTTAAATAATAACCAAAAAATTATTCTGAAAAATTTGAAAAAAGTCAGAAGCTTTTTAATGATTATGAAAGATTTGAGGAGATTGAAACTTTGTCAAGCTTTCTGGAAAAATTTTTAAGAGTTTAAGTTTTATTTAAAAAAGAAATTAGCTTTTGAGTATTTCAGAATGCGTGGAAAAATAATACGGAAGAGTTAAATCATTTATTTTTTTATTTTTCAGAATTTAACATTTGTTTAGGTGAGCTGAATTTAGCAGAATGTCAAGACAATAAAAAAAGATCTTAAGATTCATGGGAAGATTTGAAGTGATTGCTTTGTAACGACTTCTGAGAGAAAAATTTAAAAAGATCACAAAAAATTTTTAATTTTTTCCTAAAATTGTTGAAAAGTTTGTAAAACATATTGAAGCATAATTTTGAAATTTTGCAATATAACATCATTTTCGAAAAAGTGTGAGCAAGTTTAAAATATATTCAGAAGTTTTGAAACGATTTATAAATAATTGAAACTTGTAGAGATTTCTTTTTTATTACTAGGAAAAATTTCTAAATATTTCAAAAGATTTTCTGACAATATTTGAAAAGAATCTGAAAGATTTTGATAACATTTTTTTAACTTTGCAGATTTAAAAAAAAATCAAGGAAAAATTAGAATCATTTTGAAAGATTATGAGGTTTACGGAGCCTGACAAGATTATAAAAAAAGAATTTTTTTAATATTCGTGTGCAAATTTTTAATTATTTTTGATTTTAAAAAGTTAAATTTTATAGAAAATTCAAAAAGGTTTTTAAGTATGGATTTCAAATCATTTTACGACTATATCAAAGTTGCCAAGCTTTAGGTAGTTTGAAAAAATTGCAAGTAGTGCGGTTCTGTAGGCACTAATAGGTCCTCGAAATTATTAATTTTCAAAGGGAAAAAAGTCCCCTGATTAGGAATATCTTGGGTAAGTTTTCAAAATCTAGGTCATTTTTTTAAACAAATTTTTTTAAAATTTTATTATTTATTAAAAAAAAAAGATAAAATCATTTTTAACATTGCGGAGCAAAACTAGAAAAAAAAGAAAATCTCCAATCGAATAAAAACTTCTTTCCGTAAATTGCTCTTAAAAAGTTGCTACTTTGAAGGGGAAATCATATGGACTCTTAATTTATCAATAAAAAAAATATCCAGACCAACCAGTGCCATAATATTGCTTAAAATTAATGAGAAACCTTTATCTAATATTATTAACATAATGTATTATTCATAATCTCTTCTGCTACAATGTTTATGAAAATTGATATAAATAATCACCTTTAATAACCTGAATTTATTGCGACTTATTTTTAATCGAATATAAAATAATTATATTAAAATCAATCAAAATTTTTCAACAATTTTATTATATTTTCTAAGCTTTTGACGATAATTTCTGTTTTCTCATTTCTTTGAGTGTGTGAAAAAGTTTACAAATTTATAATTAGTGTGATAACAAAATGTGAAGAAAATATTATTTCCCAACATTAAAAAAGCATTTACATTAAAAATTTCCTCTTTGGTGGATTGTGAAACAAATATTGTATTTATGATTAATTTTACAGAAAATAATTAAATTTGCAAGAAAATTGATGATTTTTTCAAAACATTGTTGAAGTATTAGATGCAATTTTCATTAAAAAAATTAAAATAAAAGACAGTTGCACCATCAACCAAATAATTGCATTTTTTTATACAAAATCATTGATGTAGATTTTTGAACGTAGCATTTTTCAGAATCTTAAACCCAAGAATATGACTTTTCAATCCAGACCGAAGAATATTCTCTCCAAAAAGACAAAATTTTAATAAAGCATTTGAACCTTTGAACAAAAATATGACTTTTTAACAAAATACTTCAATTTTCAAAATAATAGTGACATTTTTAAACAGAAAATATTAAGTTATAAAAAAAATCAATTGAACCTGCTACCTGAAAGGTTAGTATTTTTTAAAATATATTTTTTTTTTATTGTGCAAGTTACAACTATAAACTAATATTGTCGAAAAGTCTCATCAGCCTATTAATTTATTTTTTTTTTAAATAAAGATAATTTCATAAAAAGAAGGTTTAAACTTTTATGTTTTATAAATATTCAGTATCCTTTTTCGTTAAACTAGTATTTTCATTCGCACGTATGTAGTATTTTGATTTTAGTAAATAAAATTTCAAAAAGATACTTAAAAATTTAGATGTATTGAGAACATTATGAAAAAATTCTCTGATTAAGTTTCTTTATTTTCGAGGATTTTACTAAATTTTAGGAAAATATCCACTCAGTTTAGAAAATATTGCGAACTTATGGAAATTTGAATGAGAATAAAAATATGTTATAACTTTTCGAAAACGTTCTAATTTTTAAATTTTTGGAATCTTTTCAAAACCTCTAAAATTGCTGAATATATTTTAAACTGACTCGAACTATTTTTAAAATTATGTTAAGTCTTCAAAATACAATTTTGCCAATTTGGGAAATAATTCAAATGTTTCCTAAAGCTGTTGAAAAATATTTCAATACGAGGGTAGCCGAAATAAAACTACGTTAAATTACAAAGCTTAATAATAATAGATGTAAAAAAAATACTTCAACAATCAATTCCAACGACATCAGCCGGTAACGTTGTAC
>NC_046662.1:56905242-56926202 GCF_010883055.1 Belonocnema kinseyi | reverse complement strand
CCAAAATGCAGTACATAAACGTACTTTATTGTATTCTAATACATTTCCCAAAGTTTCAGCTCGATATTTTATTTACAAAAAAAGTTCTTAGGTTCAAAAAAATATTCAGTGAACTAAAAAAGTGTGGTCGGTAATATAGGTATTTAGCTGTGTCACGTGCCCTTAACATTTTCAGATTCTTGAAAGATCTACATTTTTTTTTTCAATTTTTTTCGAATCCTTTGAAATTTTCAATTATTCTTTAATAATTTTCAAAGCTTCTAGATATCTGTTCAAATTATTTTTTTTTCTTCAAATTTGTGAAAAATCTATAAAAACTAAAAAAATTGCCTTAAATTCTTCCAGATTTTTACATTCTCTTTCGTAAGAGTGTAATGCCATCTGATAAATTTTTAATTATTACAATTTTTAACGGTGTCCCAAAATGAAGTGCAAGTTCGTTATCCAGATATTTTTCACCAAATTAAAAAAGATTTGGAGCAATTTTGAAATTTGAAACAAAATTTGTATTCAAGGTTTATATATTTTTGCCAAAATGTATGACTAATTTTAATGACAATTTTTACTAGACACAAATATATATTAAAAATATCCTAATTAAACGGTTCGATTAAACAAACATTCAAAAAGTTAGATCATTTTGAAAATTTGAAACAAAACATTTTATTGATAGATTTTGGAGGGTTCATGTATTATGTAACATCAAATTCGTATATCAAAATTTCCAAATAAATAATTGTAGTTCATTATGAAATTTATTTTAAAAACGTTTTAAGAATTATTGATGGAATAGAAAATTTCATGAAAGATTTGAGAACATTCGATTTTTTCAAGACTTCTGGGAAAATTTTGAAAGGTTTAAGTTTTATTTTAAAATAAATAATTTTATGTTTTGCAAATTCCATAATGTGCGCAAATATAATACAAAAGTAATTGGAAATATTTTTTCAATAAAACAAAAAAGTTCTTAAATTTCATAGGATAATTCTGAATAAATAGTTGTAACGTATTCATAGAGAAAATTGAAAGAAGGTAACAAAAACATATTTTATTATTTCCCAACACTTTTATAATAAGAGCATAATTTTGAAATGTTGCCATACTAAATAATTTTGGAAAAAATTGAAGATACTCAGAAGTTTTCTAATGATTTAAACATAATTCAAACTTGTACAGATTTTTAAAAGAATTTTGTAAGGTTTCACGAAAATACCAATTTTTTTGTAGGGCCCTAGGAAAAATTAAAATTATTTTTTTAGTTTGGAAAATTAATTTAGAAAGATTACTTAACAAGATTTTAAAATATTTCAATTATTTAAAAAATAAATCAGATTTTAAACATATCAAAACAATTTCCTAAAATTTTGAAAAAGAGTGTAGAAGATTTTGATGCAAAATTTTCCCATTTGATAAGGTTAAAAATATTTTAAAAAAATGAAAAAATCGAGTATATTCAAGAAATATATAGTACAATCAAAGAGATTAAAAAAAAATGTTAAACTTTAAAAGATTTTTAGAAATGTAAATTTTTAAGGATTTGAAAAATGAATTTTAGGAAATTCAAAAGAATTCCAAAAGGTTTCAAAAGAATAAATAAATTTTCTTAAAATTCCTGAGAAAATTCAGAAGCTTAAGGGGGGATTTTCTCACATCTTGCATGATTCTTCAAACTTTTTTGAAAAAGTCGAGTCAGTTAAAAATATTTTCAGGAATTCCAGAAATTTTAAATAGGTTATAAATATTAAAAAGTTGGAAACATTTCCGAAAATGTATGCAATACTTCTTAATTTCTTTTAAGCTTCTAAAAGTCCTAAACGTCTGTTAAAAAAACTTAAAAATCTTCTAGATTTTTCCTAACATATCTGCAATATTAAAAAAAAATTTTTTAATTTTCTTCATAAACTCAGAATTTAATTTCAACTCAAATTAAATAGTTCAAAAACCGTGAAAAAATCAATAGTTATTTAAAATATTTATGTTATCTTATGCATGTCAATCGAATTTTTTACGAGATATCACATATATTTCACAGTATTTAAAGGTTGGGAAAACTTTTAAAATTATCACGATTTGAAGACTCGGCCAAGGTAAAGTTCTGGCATATTTTTTTCTTGTTCTAGTATCAACGTTTACTGTATGTACTATATTTTCTTAGTAGAAAATTCAATTATTTAGTTAAAAAGTGAACCACAATAATGAAAAATTATATATATGTTAAAGATTCACCATTTAAGTTAAAAATGCACTCCTTTCTATAAAAATTAATTTTTTAAACTGAAAATCTAACTATTCCGATCAAAGATTCATCATTTTGGTTGGCATTTAATCTTATTTGTTGAATTTGCATCTACGTTAATAAAAACTCTTCTTAACGCTGCACATTAATTTTTTAACTGAAAATGTAAAAATCTAACTAAATCATTTTTTTAAATATTAATTTTCTACAGTCGAAAATTTGACAATTTGTTTGAAAATTTATATATTTTCTTGAAACTTTTTCTCTTGTGTTGACTAATTGATTTTTCCGTTGAAAATTTAACCACAAGGGGCTTTAAGATTTCATTATAAATTAAAATATTTAGTTGGGAATTCAGATATTTTGTTTGAAATTATTCATTTTTCGTAGAAATTTAATCTTTTTGATCAAACATGTATTTCTTTGGTTGGAAACAAGTTTTTTTATTAAAAATTAATATTTTTACCAGAAATTCAACTAAATTTCTGCCGAAATTTGTTTTATAGGCACTTAATATTTTTCGTAGAAAATTCATTCATTTGTTTGTTTCAAAATTTAACTATTCCGATGAAATTTTATTTCACCTCTTTAAAAACTTATGTCCTTAACTTAAAACTAAGCGATACTGAAAAAATACTTATTTTGTAAAAATGTGTTAATTTTGTTAAGGCTATAGAAATTAAACACATGGAAAATCGACAAGTTAAAAAAAAGAACCAGATTGCTCATCAGATTTAACTTTTTTCCAAACAATGAGATTCTAATTTTTTTAACCTTAAAAATAGGTTAAAATCGTAAAATATTTTTTTGTGCACCTAAGAGAGGCGAAACGCAAATTCAACTTCCTTGTTTTTTATTTCCCAATGTTAAAAGCGTAAACAATTGAAAATTCGAGGATAAAAATTGTTCCTATAACAAGAGTATCTAACAATTTTTAAACGATTTGAATAAATTCATAAATTATTAAATTTCAAAATAAATTATATCCATTTTTATTTATATTTTGTTATAAAATATATTTATATTTGATTATAAAAGATGGCTTTTCAAGAAAGTACTGGAATATTCAACAAAATAATTAAATTTTTACCATAATAGGTAAAGTTTTCATACTAAAAAGATAAATCCCCAACAAAAAGTGTCATAATTTATTTAAATAAAAAAAAACGAATTTTAAAATGAAAAAGACGAATTTTCAACAAATAAAGATTTTTTCTTCAAGAAAAAAACAATTTATTTAAATTGCTGAAACTTAAAGCCAAACGACGAGTTTTCTTTATAAAAATTAAAATTTTCAACGAAAAATATGAGGTTTTAAAAAAAAATTAATTTTCCACGAAAGTAATGAATTTTTACCAAACAAAAATGAATTAAAAAAAGATAAATCTTTAAAAAATATAAAAGTTACGTTTTCAGTAAACTTTAGTCGTTTAAATGTTACCCAAGTATTTAAAATAAAAAAATAATTTTTAACAAAATAACTAAACATTTAACATTATTTCTTAACAAACTATTCAACTAAATATTTTGAACAAAATGGTCACTAACTACAGTATATACTAATATAATATACTAATATACTGAATATAATAACATTATAGTCACTAATAGTAACTAAATCAAAAAGATAAATTTAAAAAAAAATAGTCGAATTTTCTGTTAAGAAAGATTTCACTTTACTTTCCACAATCTAAATTTCAATTTTTAAACATGAAACAAGTTTCTACGAAATAAATTAAATTTTGAATCCAAAAATATAAATTTTTAACCAAAAAGGATGACCTTTTAATAAAATGATTAAACTCTCTACTAAATAGTTACCTTTTTATAAAAAATAGAATTTCTCTCAAAACAGATGAATTTTTATTTAAAAAAACTAATTAATTTTTTTCTTAATTTTCAACCACAAAGGATCACTTTTTAACAGAACAGTTTAATTTTCAACCAAAAAATTGCATTTTTATCCAGAAAGATGGAATTACTCTTAAAATAGATGAGTTTTTAATTCTTAAAAATTTGTTATAAAATATTGATATTTTCATCTGGAAAGGACTTTAGTTTTCTTTTTAATAACAATCTATGATATTTAAGCAATTAATTTTTCTACGAAATAGATAAATTTCCAACAAAACAGCAAAACTTTAAATAAAAAAATATGGATTTTGAACAAAATTATTAAATTTTCCACCAAATAATTGTATTTTTATCTAAGAAGGTGTAGTTTCTGCTAAAGCAGGTAAATTTTAAAATCAAAAAGACAATCTTTTAAAAAAGAGTTGAATTTTTAAACGAGCAGTTGCATTTTTTGTTTAAAAAAGGACAAATTTATTCTGAAACATATGATATTAAAAAAAACTTTTAAAAAATAGTTAAATTTTCATTCAAAGAAAATTACAGTTATTTTTTCAAACACTGACATAAGAATGGTAAACAATTAGTTAATATTATGCTAAATATTAGAATTTCTAACAAAAATGTATGACTTTTTAACAAGATTCTTATATTTTCAACCAAACAGTTGCATTTTTGTCCAATGAAAATAAAATTTTTACTAAAACAGGTGAATTTTCAAATATATAACATAAATTTCCAATCGAAAAAAAGTTAAATTTTCATCCAAAAAGATTTCAGTTGACTTTGCAAAACAAAAATCCGAATATTAAATAAAGAGTGCATTTTCTAGGAAATAGTTGAATTTTTAACAAAATATTTTTTATTTTTATTTAAGTGAGACGCAATACTTCTACTAAAGAAGATAAATTTTTAAATCAAGAAGACATATGCTTAGAAAAAATAGTTTTCATCGAAAAAAGATTTCAGTTAACTAACCAGCAACAATTTATTAATTTTAAACAAAAAGTTAATCTTCTAAGAAAGCGGATTTGTCAAAAGTACGAACTGAGTGAAGGACACCCTCACCCTTCCATAAAAAATCGTTACACAATGTCTCGACACTCCCTCCTCTTTCTTAGAACTATTTTCATTCATAATTTAAATCTCAAAAGAAAAATTTTTGCTGCTCAAATTTGAAGAAGTTCCTCGTTTTTTGAGATTTTTAGCTATATGTAGTTAAGAGACAGAAGAATTTCTTTTTATAAAACTTTAAGGAAGTGTTTTTGACTCCCAAAAGAAAGCTTTCATTGCTCGTCTAATTATCTGTTGTCTAACTTATGTTGTTAAAAAAAATCATTTCTATGTCAAATTTCATCTTTCACGATTCAAACAAAAACTGCGTGTACCATAAAAAAAGTTTGATATCAAATTGGTAGCTACTTTTTGGCTGCACAGCTTTTGTTTATTAATTTACTTTAAAAATTTTTAATATTATTTTTTATGATTGAGAAATTACTACACTTTTTAATAACAAACCTTAACTTATTAGATCTTACATTCCCATACAAATAAAAACTACAATCCTTTCTTCAAACATTTTTTCCCGCAAAATTTACATTAAAATCCGGCCCCGGTCAAATGGGCTGAAATTGCAATATAATATATTTCAAAGCCTCCTAATCGAAAAATCTGAATAGATACTATTCCAAAAAATCAAAGGTTTTCGATATAGGTGGAGTTGAACGCGAAAAATATGACCACAAGCGAATCTAATGTCTCGCTTGAAACCTGAAGATAAGGTGCAGATTTTTCAATAAACTGTGATCAGCACAATCACTGACAATACTAGAAGCACTGGTAAGAGCAGTCCAGATAATAAGGGCAACCAAATGGCGCTGTCCTGGTAATAATAGGCGCAATTATGGCGCTGTTCTGGCAATGTAAATACTGTTCGAAATATTAAAGGTGGAAGACAGTTCAGTCAATAAATACAAGACTGTAGATCAGTCCAATTATCAAAGGAAAAGTCAGTCCAGCTATTAAAGGCAATGTAATGGGACTGCCCTGGCAATGAGAAGATTTTTCAAAATAATCAAGGCAAAAGACATTGTGGATTACCAAAGATATTTTGTAGTACAACCAACAAAGGCAAGATATGTAATTAGTCCAGCCGGTTAAGACAAGACTATAAATCAGTCCAACCAACAATGGTATGACATGTTATTAGTCTTAAGACCTTCACTCGTATTGTTCTTCGTTTCTGAATTTCATGCACTAATGAAATATAAAACGATTACTCATAATGTCATTTGTTAATGAATATAATGCAGTTGTTAAATATAAGACGCAAACCTACTGGACTAATAACATGTCTTGCCGTTGTTGGTTAGACTGATCTATAGTTTCGAATTAATCGACTGGACTAGTGACATCTCTTGCCATTGTTTGTTTGACTGATCTATAGTCTTGTCTTAACCGACTGGACTAATCACATGTTTTGTCTTTGTTGGTTGCACTACAAAATATCTTTGGTAGTCCAGAATGTCTTTTGCCTTGATTATTTTGAAAAATGTTTACATTGCCAAGGCAGTCCCAATACATTGTCTTTAGTAGCTGGACTGGCTTTTCCTTTGACAATTGGACTGATCTACAGTCTTGTATTCATTTTCTGAACTGTCTCCCATCTTTAATATTTCAAACAGTATTCACATTGCCAGGACAGCGCCATGATTTCACCTATTTTTACGAGGACAGCGCCATTTTGTTGTTTCTCTTTACTGGTCTGGTCTTAACCACTGTTTCTAGTATTGTCTGTGATGGTGCTGATCACTGTTTATTAACAAATATGCACCTCATCTTCAAGTTTCAAGCGAGACATAAGATTCGCTTGTGGTCATATTTTTCGCGTTCAGCCCCACCTATATCAAAAACTTTTGATTTTTTTTACTAGTATCCATTAGGATTTTTTGACCAGGAGAATTTCAACTACATTATATTGCAATTTCAGCAAATTTGACCAGGGCTGGATTTAAAATATAAATTGTGCGGGGTCCTTTATGTTTTGAGATGGGAGACGTACCAGACAATTGGAAAAAGCGGTTATCTTACCAATATTTGAAAGAAAGACAGATAAAAGCGACTGCAATAATTACAGAGGGAGCAGCTTATTAAGTACCGTAAGTAAAATATACTCAATAATACTTATTCGTACGGTAATTAAAATTACAGAAGAAAAGATTTGGGAAGTCCAAAGTGGGTTCATGCCAGAAAGGTCATGTACGGATAAAATATTTAGCTAAAGGCAAGTCACAGAATAAAGTTTGAGAGTAGGAAAAAAGTTTTCTATGCATTTGTTGACCTAGAAAAAATGTTTGACAAGGTAGATAGAAGTAAATTTTGGGAAGTCCTGAAAGCGTATGGAGTCAATAGATGGCTCTTACAAGCTATAAATACAATACATACAGGAAGCAAAGCGAGTGTAAGGGTTAATGGGAATTTGAGTGACTGTTTCGATATTATTCAAGGAGTTAGAGAAGGATGCTTTATGTTTTCATGGTTATTTATATTATTCATGGACAAGTATTTAACAATGCCTCTTTTCGACGAAGAAGGTGTAGATCTCGAAATAGTCAGGGGACGTGGGTTGGCGATCGCAGATCATAAGGTTTTTATGGCAGAGTCAATCGAAAACTTACAAAAAATGTTGAATAAACTGAATGCAAACATGAAGAGCATGTGCCTCAAAAATTAACGCAAATAAAACAAAAACAATGGTGTTCGAAGTTGATAAGTTCGAATACCTTGGTAGTTTATTAACTAGAGGCAGGAAGCTAGATGGGGAGTTAGATAGGCGCATACACGAAGGTAAGGAGGCTATTGGTAGAGCAAGGCCCCTTATCAGAAAGAAATATATATACATAAAATAAAGCTAAAATGGCTATACAAAATTCTATAATTTTACTGACTGTACTATATGGCAGCGAGACACGGACTTATCCAGAAAAGGATAAGAGTAAAATTAACGCAATTGACATGAGATTCTTGCGCATAATATGCGGGAAAACTCTGATGGACAAAGTGACCAACGAGATAATTCTCAAAGAATGTGGAACAGAAGAGACGTTTTTAGCAACATGGAAATAAATTGTTTAAGATGGTTCGGGCATTTTGAGCGAATGCCAAATGAGCGGCTAACGAAACAAGTGTATCAAGTTAAATTAAATTACAGCGTGCCCACAGGCAGACCGTGAAAAGAATTCTTAGAATGTATGAATGAGAGCCTAGTTACACGTGCAGAAATTTTGGTGGCGCGCCGATCGGGCCCTGAACGGGAAAAATGTGGCCCAGATAGGGTAATATTTCTAGCGCCAGACCGTAAATGAAACGCCCCACCCGACAGGGTCGAGATCTGGGAACCAAAAATGGGGGCCCGAGATGGCCCAGATGTGGCACCTATAATTTTTTAATTCTATCATTAGTAAAATTTAAAAAGTTAAAAATAAATTTTTTTTCAGTCTTTGTGTTTTACAAAACTTCAATTTTTCAAAATCCTACTTTATTGAACTGTTTGTATTTCTTTAATGTATCGTTAAGAGTTTACACCTCGGAGACAACTATGGTCTTTTAAAAAACAATGTTCAAATTTAGTGCTATTACACACAGACACATTCATAAATAAATTTCAATTATAAATATTTTTTAACCCTTTTAATATTATTTTGGAATGTACTTCGTTTGATCAACGCACATGGGGCATCTGGAATGAGATTTTAAAAGTGAAGTTATGTTCGAGAAAATACTAAAACCATTTAATCTATAATGTTACTAATCCAGAATTTCATATACTTTATATAAAGTAAAGTTTTCAAATAATTTGAAAGCATAGGAAGTTGACATACAACTTTAGGAATTAAAACGATTTCCATGCAGTTTGAAAAGAGAAAATGAAGTTGAACGTCTCTAATCTTAAATGTCAATAATTTCGTGATGTATGACATTCGACCTTGATCAAATAAATTTCTAAGCAATCTTTTAAAAATATTCCAAAAACAAGTACACATGATTAGATCTTTTAAAAATACATATTGTTGTGATAATTTTAGAATTTTTAGAATTTTTTAAATACAATTTAAATCAAACTGCAAAACATTTTGAAGTATTTATGTGATTTTTCATATTTATCGTATATTTTCTTGCAAACTATCGGTCGTAGGGTATGAGTAAATCCAACATAAAATGTGTGGTATTGAAAGATCTATAAGTTCCATTTAAATCTTTTCAAAAAATTTTTATTATTGACTGAAATGAACGAAAAAACATGAAATATTTATAATTTTGGGGGTTTTCACCTTGAAAATCAAATTTGCGGGTATTTTCACTATCATATTCGTGATTAGCGCATCAAAATACATAGCTATGTGAAGTTTCGAATTAATCCAAGCCAAGCGCTTTTCGGAAGTTTATCCTCGTCTTCATTGCGGATATAAGAAATCTCACTAACAATTCTGTGCTTCTGAACTCGCAATGTACATTCTGCTTTTGGTATTAAGATTCGACGTCAACAAAACAATATCACGACGACAACAGTAAACTTAACATAATCTTGTTTAACCTAATCCGACCGACGTGGTTCCGACGCGAGCCACGCCATCTGCCCCCTTGCGGCCGCACGTAGAAAATCCGATCGCGCATATTCTTACGTTTTTGGTGTCGCTGAATCCAAATCCAGGGTGAAAATAACCCAGTTGGCTCATATTTTATCGAAAGAAGCAAAATAGGTGGAAAGCCGGAAAAAGCGATTTTTCGTGTATATTTTTGCAAAAAAAAATTTTTTCATGACCGGTGGACTTAACCAGCATATCTATATGTTTTTTGGGTAGCTGAATCCGAATCCGGGGTCCAAATAACCGAGTTGGCTCACATTTTTTCGAAAAACGCAAAAATAGAGGTAAAATCGAACAAAACAAATGACTGTGAACAAAACAAATGACAGATCCCACTTGAACTTCACGTCAAAACAAATGACTGAAAGAAACAAATGAAACATTTGTGCTCGAACTTCACGTTAGTAAAGAGGACAGTGGTGGCAATCTCTTTAGGCGTGCTTCTAAATGTGACATCAGCACAATTTTAAAAAACATTATCAGTTTCCTTTTTTGTATTTTTAAATCACTATTTTACAATACCATACTTATACTATTAGTATCAACTCCCAAATCAAAACAGATCATGTCTTCTAAGCGCTGTTTCAATTCCAATTTATCCACTTCCACTATAGCGCATAATTGTGTAGGTGATCCAGATGCATTTTGCTACATATTTGGTAAATTTGAAGTTTTAGAAAATTGAAGATTAATCAGCGACGACATAAAAACAATTTATAAAAACTATTTTGGCATGGAAGTTCAAAACCAAAGTGAAAATTGGGTTCCTCACAAGATTTGCAGTGCTTGTTATAAAGCATTCAATCGATGGAAAGACAGAGAAGGAAATAAGAGAACCCTTAAGATTCAAGAACCTACGATGATAGTGCTATCGACTATCCTGATGTACCTAGTGTCACTAAATCTGTTGAAAATAACGATGTTACAAAAAACTTAAAAAATTTTTCACTTGACAGGCAGACCACTGAAGCAGAAGAAAATAAAAGCACTGATCAAGATTTCGATGTTGATCGTGATGAAAGTCACATTTTAGATTATGGTAATGACGAGAATGATGATGAAAGCAGCGATGTTAATACAGAAGTGTACATACCAGACAATGAAAAGAATAAAGTTCCTAAGTTATTTACGTCTGAAAAATTGAATGATTCATCTCGCGTCGGTCTCCCTAAAGATGTTTCAGAGTATAGTGCTTCAGTTTTGAAAAAGAAGAACTTATTACCTAAAGGTGTTACATCAAGTTTCTACAGAAATAGGGGGAAAAAATTAGACAGTTTTTTACTTTTGAAGAAAATGCTCATGGAAAATTAGTCTATTGTAAAAACATTGACGGATAAATGGAAAACATGAAACCTGGACTATATCGACCGGAAAATTGGCGGTTATTTATTGACTCTTCTGAGAGCAGTCTAAAATCAGTGTTCTTGCCTAATACCAATGTTTACGCTCTAATTCCAATCGCACATTCTACGGAACTGAAAGAGCATTACAGTAACTTAAAATTTGTCCTGGAAAAAATCAATTACTCAACTTATAAGTGGAAAATTTGCGGGAATCTAAAAATTCTTGGAATCGTTTTAGGACAGCAATCAGGGTATATAAAAACACCTTGTTACTTGTGCTTATTGGACAGTTGAGATCGCGTTCGTCATTACAAAAAAAAAAGATGGCCAAAAAGAACAAAATTAAAAGAGGAGATCTTTGATGGGCCGCAGATAAGAAAAATATTGCAGGATCCAGAATTCATTACAAAAATGTCTGGCACTGAAAAAGATGCCTGCCTTAGTTTTAAAAATGTTGCAGAAAACTTTTTAGGTAATAAGAAAAGTCCAGGCTATCAAAATGTGGTTTCAGAAATGGTAACAAACTTTGGTAAACTAGGCTGCCTTATGAATTTGAAGCTGCATTTTCTTTATTCGCATATAAATAAGTTTACAGACAACCTGGGAAACTTTAGTGAAGAGCAAGGTTCACGTTTCCACCAGAATATAAAAGAGATGAAGAGGCGATATCAGAGATGTTGGGATATCAATATGATGGCTGACTACTATTGGAGTTTGAAACAAGATCAAGTCAATCAAGGTACCAAATAAAAGCGAAACCCACATACTTAGTTTTTTTTGAGTACAAAAGGGTCCGATATAAGCGATATAAAGAAGAATAAAAAATAAAAGAACCCTATAAGCGTGAGAGGCATGGGGACTCACGGTAATAAAGCACTCCAAAGGGAACCGAATTTACTACGTCAACGTCGTTGTTCCTGGGTAACGCTATAATTAAATAAAACTCATTTACAAAAAATCCTACTATTTCCATGCAAGGAGAGTAACGCAAATTAAAAACTCCGAAACAAAAGACGCAAAGGGAATCTACAGTGAATGACAATCCCATACGAGGAAGGTAAAGGTTTAAAGGTTTTCGTCGATCATATGTATAATTTTGCGTTCTTAGATAGTATATGAGCCAACTGGGTTATTTGAACCCCGGATTCAGAATCAGCGACCCCAAAAACATAAGGATATGCTGATTTAGATCACCCAGCATAAAAAAATTTTTTGTTGCAAAAGTATACCAGAAAAATCGCTGTATTCGCCGATTTTAAGTATATTTTTGCGATTTTCAAGAAGTATAAGCCAAATTGATTATTTGGGCCTCAGATTCGAATTCAGCGAACCAAAAGACATAAATATGTTGGTTAAGTCCACCGGGCGAGAAAATATATTTTATTTTGCAAAAATATACCTGAAAAATCGCTGACTTTTTTGTGTGCCGGTGTAATAATAATAATAAGAAGAAGAATAAGAGCCTCGGTGGCTCAGTTGGATAGACACTCGGACTTCACCTCAGAGGTCCGTGGTTCGATCCCTGAGCCGGTACCTCTAGATTTTTCAATGTACCTTTACCGAGGTTCTGGTGGTTCGGAACTCACCTTAAGCTGTAGGTTCCCCCATTGTGTACTTGACTGCAACTGTGTCCGTCAATGATAAGGTAAAACCAGGCTTTGTCCAATATGTCTAGGTAGACTGCTCTCATCAGATCACTTGATTGCATTATAAAAATGCGTCCGTGACTGATGATATACACCGGGATAGCCCCGTGCAAAAATGATCAAATAAAAAATCTAACTCTAACCAAAAATGCCTTATACATGTTGGGCAGTATAAGCCTGTGACAACATTTCAACACTGAAATGTTTTTTTATAATAATAATAATAATAAGTTGATTAGACACTCGGACTTCACCTCAGAGGTCCGGGGTTAGATCCCTGAGCCGGTACCTCTAGAAATTCTTCAATGTACCTTTACCGAGGTTCTGGTGTTCGGAACCCACCTTAAGCTGTAGGTCCCCCCCATCGTGTACTTGACTGCAACCCAGTCCGTCAATGATAGGGTAAAACCCAGGCTTTGTCCAATATATCCGGGCTGGCTGCTCTCATCAGATCACTTGATTGCATTATAAAAATGCGTCCGTGACTGATGATATATACCGGGACAGCCCCGTACAAAATGATCAAATAAAAATCCAACTCCAACTGAAAATGCCTTCGACATGTTGGGCAGTATAATCTTGTGACAACATTTCAACACAGAAATGTTTTAATAATAATAATAATGATAATAATAACCGAAGGTGTTCCGCGTTGATGTCGCTGTAGTGCTTGAGCTCTCCTCTCATGACTTTGACGGCAATGTTGGTGGTAGCATTGCTACTGATAAGTTTTCCAATGCCAAATAGGCTGATAACGAAGAGGAGAGGGACTAAGTAGAACACCAAAATCCATCAATGAAAAATGGAGGATATATTAAAGATTTTGAAACGCTTGCCGCTTCCCGAGGATCGTCGGGGCACCCCTGGAGCCACAGCTGGTGACCACAGCATGCGGGACGGTGGCGATGGTCAGCTGCGAGATGTTCAGGCAGATCTCACTAATCAAACAGCTGGCCCGCAAGAACATCTGCGACAAATTGGTGCGTCTTTATTACGAAAGTGCGAAGTTTGAAACGAAAATTGAAAAAGGGTTCAATTTAAAAACAAAATTTACTGCAAAGTATCCTAATATACAAAAAGTCGCACTAAGAGATCTTATCGCTAAGGTGAAGGACATCAGGACTAATCTACATGTTACAGAAGACCGAGTAATGGAGATTAAACAACAGGTTGATTTGGCGTGGAAGAACGACGGCAATGAATATTAGTTAGAGCAAGCAGCGTCAAACGGTGAAGCAGGAGTTATTGGTGTTCTTCTTCAACCTATTGATGATTTAACACCACCTCATCCTCCAGAGGTGGATGACCATATACAACCAGAGGCAGAAGCAGAGGTTCAGCAACCAAATAAGCAACGAAAATGGACATACCATATGAACAGAGATCTTATGCGCCTTTATTTTTTGGCAGAGAAATGTGGGCAATATATGAGGAGAGAACATCATAGGCTCTTCTCACTTAAATACCCAGAGCTAGCCACAAAAATAAATGAGCAGAATCTGACAGATCAAACACGCTCAATATCTGTAAACAGACTGCATTCGGCTGTTGAAATAGCTGCTAATAAAATGGAAGTGGAACGGCAGCTTCCTATTGATGAGCTCACCTTGGAAGATGTGGATAACGAAGAATTGATTGGTGCTGAAGGCATAGGTGCTAGGGATAATGAACATCATGGACCAGATCCATTAGAACCACATCCGGATATTACTAATGACGATGTGGATAGGGAAATCTCAGAAAAACTACAGCACCTGGAAAGGAATTTTGGTCATAATTTACTAGAGTACAGATATGTAGAACCAACACTAAGGCATTCCCTGGCCAAAATAAACATCACAAGTGATCCTCGTGCACTAATAGCACATCTCGGCAGCAAGGTTTTACCTACGTATTTGAACGTAACACAAACTGCGTTAGAGGTGCAAATTCTTGTATACAGTGCAGCTATGGCAACCGTTAGAACGTTGGGCCGGAAAACTGGGCCTGCATATGCAATTTTTGTCCCAGCAAGGGATCGAGATTCACCATGTAAGATCAGGTTGGATATGGATGTCAGCAAAGTAAGGTGTAAATTGAGTCCATTAACTCAATATAAAAAAGGAAATAGAACCAGAAAGCTGATGAACCATGTTGCTAAAATCATCCACCCTCGGCACATCAAGACATTAACACCATCAATATTAGATGAAATTTTATACGCTTAACGACAGAGACTTGATGCTATTACTGCCAGACTGCGTCGGTACAAGAAAAGTAATGCACGAAGGCAACAAAATCAAAACTTCCAGAGAAATGAAAGCAGGTTCCATCGTGAACTGAGAGTAAAGCCAAATAACCACGAAGGCACCGAAGTCCCTCAATTGGAAGATATGACTAACTACTGGTCGGGTGTTTGGGGAAAAATAATTAGATGCAATTTAGACACTGGGAGGTTCGAACTGGAGGAAGCAAGGGTAAGTAATAGCACTGAAATACATCTGGCAAACATCACAGCTTTGGATGTTTCAGCGGTCTGGAAATGGGCAAGTAAATGGGAAGCTCTGGGTCCGGACATGGTGCACAACTTCTGGTACAAGTACCTGACGAGTGTGCATCTTGCGTTGACAAGGTGTTTTCAGAAGATTATTGAACACCCAGATCTGATGCCAGGTTTTATGCTCCAAGGTACTACGTATATGATACCAAAAAAAACCAGACGCTTAAAATCCATCTGACTTTCGACCGATAGCCTGTCTTCCAACAATTTATAATTGTCTTACAGCTATCATTGCAGAGAAGGTATATTCTCATTGCGACGAGAATGACATTCTTACAGAAGAACAACAAGGATGTTGTAAAAACTCACGAGACTGTAAAGATTTAGTCACTATAAACGCTGTTGCCATTACTCAAGCTCGTAAGCATACATTGACTTCGAGCAAGCGTTTCCTTCCGTGCCGCATGACTATTTGCTTGAAGTCTTAAAACTTTACAAAATCTACCCACGAATTATTGACTTTCTCAGACATGCGATGAGGCTCTGAAGTACAAAAATCAAGTATTTTGATCATAGACAACCACGGATAACTAGATCAATACACTTCACGACGGGTATATTTCAAGTGACCCATCTTCTTTACATGGATGACCTGAAGCTGTACGCTAGTTCAGGCCAGAAGCTGCAGCAAGTGATCGATGAAACAAAGAAGTTTTCCAATGATATCCACACTTATTCCGTGGCTATGACGTATAACCGGATTCACCCGAGTATTACTTAAAATTTAAACATTTCAGGTAAATCTGACTTTGAATCATATGTGCCATACTCTTCAGAAAAAGCTTTAGATTTAATGCAACAGTTCAGACTATCAAAGTATCAATATTATACTATTCACTTATAGGCCAAAGAAAGAAAGTCTGACATTTATCCTTCATATGTAAATGTATTAGAGATAAAAAAAGATTGTTATCCTTCAATTATTCGAATATCGGAAGAAGAAGCCATGGTTGAGATGCAGTCTCTTATTGATCACACTATTCAACGTCTTTTTAAAGATCCGAATCTATAAATCCCGATTTCAGAGAATAGATTAAAGATCACGTATTTGGACTTTGAAATTAAATATGGCATCGGTGGACTGTCAACTGATGCAAAATACAATCAGAAGTTTAATAACAACGATTTGACCGATAACTTTTTTTACAGCATCAATGGTAACAATATGGTTGAGGGTAAAGCACACGGGAGAAACAGTTAGGATGAACCCTCATAGTTCCCCGCCAAAACGTTGTACACCTATCATGATTAAATATGCAAAGGAAATAAAGGAATTAACGAAATCGGAAATCAAAAATATTAAGTACACAAGTTCAGAAGCTTAGACCCACAACAATTACTACGACTAATGGTGTGTATATCGTGACAACAGAAATGAAGCTAACTATGTTGGATGGAAAAGTTTGTACAGCTCTCACTGATACTTCATCATTTTCTGCTTGCTACATTTACAAAGCGACACCATCACAAATGAATGATCTAGAGCGTGTAAAGCAGAAGAAAGAAATTGTACCCAGCTTAGAATTTGGTCTTTCTACTTTGTATGCCTGGATTAGGTTCATGGAGCGTATGCTACATATTGCTTATCGGTTACAAATCTGCAAATGGAGCATATGCAAGAAAGAGGATTAAGAAACGATGAAAGAAGCTAAGAAAAAAATTTGCAACGAATTTCAAAAGAAGATGGGGTTAATAATTGATTAACCAAGTCAAGGATCTGGCAACTCTAATTGTGGTAATACGGCTCGTAGGTTTTTCTCGAATGTTGATCAAGTGTCAGAAATAACTGGAGTAAATAAAGAACTCATTAAAATGTTTAGAAACATACTATTAGAAACATACTACAAATGTTAGTAGCAGAAAAATTCTTCCTCTCTTTTTCAACGAGTATGCTTTAAGGGCAGCAAAACTGTATGTCAGCTTATATCCATGGTACTACTACATGCCTTCTTCAGTTCATAAAAGATTGCTACATGGGAGAAAAGTTATGGAGAATTTTATGTTGCCAATTGGCACGTATTCCGAAGAAGCTTCTGAAGTCAGGAACAAGGATATCAAGTACATTCGAACGTTCAACACACGAAAAATCTCTCGATTGCATACTATGCACGACCTAATTCACAAACTCCTTGAGTCCTCAGACCTTTCCATTGCATCCTTGAAGCCTGAATGGGAAAAAGTTGAAGTTGAACTTGATCAAGAACTCGATGAACTAATAGAACAATTCGGATCTAAAAATGATTCGAGTTCTGAATCGCAATTTATTTATTTTAAGTTTTCTATAATAATCTCATTATTATTATAAGTATCAATTATTTCATTGATTCAATAACACAAATAAGATTATCACAAAAATGATTGAAGAAAAAATAACTTTTTTCTACGAACAACCCCAGATTGTCACGCATTGTTTTGAAATTGTTATTAACAATTGTGCAGATTATTATTTAATGTCCCATATACAATTTTGGAATCAATGTTAGTTTATTGTCGGATAATTTCAGTGGAAAACGGTCCTTTTTGCATGTAAGAAAAATAAATCATAGGTTTGTTAAGAAAATTGTTTATAACAATCATATAAATTGTTCTTTATTTAATTTCGTTGGTTAGTCACCGCAATAAATGTCATTCTAATAATTATTGAAGAAAAAAACATTTTTTTCTACGAGGAAACGTTCGATTAGGAGAATTATTTAACTAAATTGTTATAAACAATCTATATTGTTTATATTTTAGGAACCTTAAAGTATATAAATGGCTTTAAGGACGATTGCGAATCACTTTTGTTCAGAAAAATCAATTTAGCTACAAGAAAAACTCGTTTATAAAGAATTTGCTTATAGCAATGTTTATAAAAACAATAGTTGTTAACTCATGCTAATTTTTTTGTTACAAATTATGAATCTTATGAAAAATATTAGCAACTAGCGTGAAATAAACGATTTTTTCTATGATAAAAAACACTAGTAAGAATTTGCTTATAAAAATTGTTTATTATAATTAAGCTAAATATTATTAAAATTAATTATGATCTATGAATGCATGTGCAATAATTCCGGCTGATAGTGAGATTTTTTCTTAAGATAAAAATTCACAAATCTAAAATCGTCAATTTTGTCACTAAATTTGTTTATATATTGTTGCTCTGTGAAAAAAATTTTAGAAAAGCAAACCACAATTCTCTCAAAAATTAATTGCTGAGCATTTCTAAAAAAAAACTTTTAAATGGGTTAAGAAATACGACCTGTGGGCGATTATGAACAGTAAACTCCTATTCCACACCACGGTGCGCCGTTCGTGCTCCGATCACGAAAAATGTAAGCCCGATGGGGTGATCTGTCCAGTGCCAGATCGTAAATGAAACGCCCTACCCGACAGGGCCCAGACCTGGGCATGCAAAATGGGGGCGTGACCTGGCCCCGATATGGCCTGTTTGATTTTTTATTTTCATAATAAGTAGAATTTCAAATGTTTTTATATTAATATTTTTTCAGCTTTGTATTTTACAAAACTTAATTTTTTCAATATTCTACATTACATTATCTGCTTGTATTGCTTGAGTTTTTAGATAAATTTTGCATTTTGAACAAAACTCTAATGCTTTACAAACAAAATATACAACAAAATATAAAAATCTAAAATAATGAAAAATATTCTTTTATTCACATAAAGTGTAAATGCGCTCAAAATGACGACGCTTCTTCGAATACATTGCTGGAAATCTTCAGAAGTTCCAAATGAATTGTGATGTTGATTCTAGCGAATTGAAGGTTAAGTTTGCTTTCAATGCGGGTATAAGAAATCTCACCAACAATTCTGTGATTTCGAACTCGTAATCTACTTTTTGCTTTTAGCATTTTAAGTTCTATGAAAAAAAACAATATCACGACGATAAAAGAAAACTTGACATAATCTTGTTTATTCTAACTCGACCCGACGTGGTTCTGACGCGAGTCACACCTTCTACCCCCTTGCGGCCACATGTGGAACATCGGATGGGGCCCAGATCGGAACTCAGGAATTAGTTGGGCAATTTCTGCACGGGCTAGGCCAATAGATACCCCAATCTAAATTAGAATGTGCACCATGAAAAACAAGGCTGACAACCCTTCGCAAATTTGACCTAGTCCTGCCCTTCTATACATTAAAATATTCTCGCTGGGTCACAAGGCCGCGAAACATTCTACATTTTAATTTACTCTTACCACACTCTAAATTAAAATTTGTCTTGTGTATTTTAAGATCTTAAAACTTTCAGCACTCTAAATTAGAATGTTTCCTTTTGGTTGCAGAACCGTTGACCTTTTGGAATTTTTACCCATTCTTATATTACTTTAAACTAGAATGTGTTAACGTGTCAACAGGCTACAACACCTTCGTAGTCTTGACCTATTACTGCCCCACTCCAAATTAAAATCTTCTAGTTGGAACGCAAGCATAAATCTTCGCAAATTAGAATGTCCTATTCCGGTCACAAAACCGCTGAGTTTTTAAATTAGGACCCATTCTTATCTTACTTTTAACTAAAATGTATTTAGCGTTTCATAAGACTACAACACCCTTGCATTGTTGACCCATTCCTACTCCACTGTAAATTGGCATGTGCTCGTTTGTTTCGTTGGTAAATAAGAATGTTTGCGTTCATTCCATCTTGAATTGTCTGGTGCGACCAACTTGTTACCGTGAGATGTAGATTCGCGAAACAGAAGACTTAATAAGATGCATGCTTTTGTTCGTCCGCATAACATTTCATGTCCCACTATCAAGGGATCTGAGCTCGTTCTTCGTCCATGGAACCACTTCAAGTGAATAGAGTAATACCAGGACGTCAAGCATGTTCATTGCAGATACTTTGCTTCTTGCACCGTTGTTTTTGATTTACAGTTCGCATCGGTCAAAGCTCTCGCTGCATTATGCACACAACAATGGATAGTCCACAGGTCGGATACTTCAGAAAAATATCCACGAAGTTTGTCATCCATTTCAGCCAGATCTTTAGGCTTTAGAGAAACCTGAGTATTGATGTTTCTCCGGGTCATGAAGCATCCCTCTCCCTCTATCGCATGTCTGCCCGCGGTTGGTCTCAAAGTCGCCTCTCTTTCTCTATTGCTAGCTTGGTCTGGCTGTGGTTGAGAAGACGTTCCGCTTACATAGCCCCGTTTTTGGAGTAGTTCGGCACGGTTTCGCAATTGCTGATGTTAAAAATGCGATAGCTTCGGGTATTTCTCGCACCATTGAGCATGTAGTCGTGCCATGTAATCCCGTTCAGGGGCCACACTCGTATCGTAGCACTCTAGCAAGTCGCTATTCATTCGCTCCAGGCACCTAAAGGTCGCGATATTCCGCCAATCCATCGCATTGAATTAATCTTCTTTGATTCCCCCAGCTCTAGAGTGGTCGGCATTGTTGGCCGACCCATTTTCGGGAGCCCTGCACGTTCTGTTGTTTTGAACTGCACTTACTACAACTATGTTTGGTGTTGTCATGGTTGTTGCCACGAGAAGCTAGGAAAAGAAGTTTGATTCTTGTGGGGTAATTCCTTCAGAACCACCTCTGCACTGCGACTGCCTATACATTTTTGTAATTATATTCAGCAGAAACCCTTTGTACAGGGACCCTCAATCTGCAACTTGATGACGCGCTCGGTCGCTTTCTCATAGGCCCTTCGGTTTGATTTTAGAGGAATCAAAACCGAACTAC
>NC_046662.1:56893790-56905142 GCF_010883055.1 Belonocnema kinseyi | reverse complement strand
GCAAACTGAATGTTAAATCAAAAAGCATGAAAGAGGGAGCTCTTCTTAATATTTTGACACCAAAATCATGTCGATACACTTTACCGACTGCGAGTAAAGCCAACCACGCTTTAACTTGACAGACTGTATATATATAATAGGAAAGTACGCAAGGTGCACCTAACCGATTTTCTTCGTCCTTATGTTATACTTGATGAAAAAGTAGTAGATTCGTCTTTTCTGTTAATGCTAATTCGACGGTCTCAACACACAGAGAATTAAAGTGAAATTGTGTTGCATTTAGAATTTCTCACTGTTAAATTGTACATCCTATTTTGAGACAGTTTATCCTACGATGGAATAAAAGCTGACGTCTACTACGGCGTGCTTCAAAGCAATGAGAAAAAGACAAAGTATGAATGAATGCAAGCTATAAATTGGGACACCAGATTTAAAACAACACAGAAACAACAAAAGTTAAAATTTGTTGCAGATAAGACTTGCAACAGTAAAAAATTAAACATATTTTGAAAATGGTGCTTACTGATGTATCTCTTTCGAAATAAATTAGAGTATTGAAAAGAAACTAGAACTTATAATGACTGTTTAGCAAAAAGCGTAAAAATCAACTGACAGATGGGAATTCCCAGTTCTCTCCAATTTAATGAAGTTAAACTATGGTAGATAGTGCTGGCGTCGCAATTTTCGCTATATCTCGAATAAAAATAAAGCAATTATAAGGCGAAAAAATAACCAGGCGGGGTTAAAAATCGGTAGTTATCTTTGATTCACGTAAAGTTTATTCAGCAAGGGTAATGTTTGTTGCAGTGAATCTTTCACCTAGAATCGATGTAAACTTTATTTTTATTTTTTTTTATTTGAAAAACGAATCGGAGTTTGTTATCAAACAAACAGCAGATTATTCCTTACAATAGTACGCATATTAAAACATTTTTTTATGCTGAAGGGTGACAACCCTCACGTTTCACAAGGGTGAATCTGATTTTTCACAATTTTGATACAGAAATTCTGAAATCAGCTAAATGTCACTGTTTATTTTATTATTAGTAAGAAAAGTACAAATTAAAGTTGACGTCCCGCGATTTTTTTAAAATATACTGCACGGTTAATTTATCTCTAGAGTTACTTCAATTATTTTTGTCGATGTGAAAAATTTAGCGCAATATAAGTTTTAAATTTTAATCTTGAAATGTTTATTTTGACGTATGTTTGCCATTAAAAAAGAAATAATATTATTATCTATTCATAAAATATTGACATTATTATAAGGATGGAATATCATCCCGCCCGAAAAAGCTTCAATGGTTGACCTATGGGTCAATATTGCTCAACATGGGATAAGCTCGGCGTAAACATGGGGTAAACGTGGTTCGAATTGGGTAAATATTAACTCTTGGTTGTCCTATGGTATCTTATTGTTATAAACACTGGCTCAAACATGGCTAATGGCCCCATTGCTAGTATTCGTCCACGGCTGAACATATGTACTTCCATTGTACTTTGGCGAAATTTTCATCGATAAATACAATTTATTTCAACTTTTTTTGCTTTTTAGGGTCTGGTAGCCTCAGCTATACCCAGCTATAACGCGAACAATTTTCTGTTTATCGAAAACAGTCACTGGGATCAATTGTAGGGCTTTCTGAAAAAATGGTACTTCGAATGCTTTTTAAATTCACAGAAAAAATTTTTTTAAAAACATATATATATACATATTACACTTAAAACAAAAATAAAGTCGACGTGTTTTGTCAAAATAATGAGATAATAGGGCTAGCTACCCATAAACACTTTTTATTTATAATATATACTTTCTATATACAAAGACAATTGGAAAATGGTTTTATACTAGAGGAAGTAAAATAGAGTACATTCAACATAAATAAAGAAATTGCGCGGAGGTGAACGTTCCCTGCCCGAATTATGTATAAGATTGCTGTAGAGGTCTAAAATCTAGCACACTATCACAGAGCATACAAAAATAGAATAGTTGACATTGAATAAAGAATTATATCTATAAAATTTTAAGCAAACATGATTATATATAATTTGATAAAATGGTCAATTTTTAAATAATTCCAACAGGAAAAACAGGGAAGATTCAACATTCATTGTGAGGTTGTCTATTATTAAATTTGTTTACAATATAAATAATTATATTCTTATGAGAATTTTTTTTTATCATTTAATTTCCATTCAAATTTCTTTCAATATAACTAGAAAAAAGTATAATTATGGAAAAATTACAGAAAACATTTTTTCAACAAATAATTTGATTGTAACAAATTTTGCTGTTTAGTATATAATATCGGAACATCTTTAGCTTATATAACTCTATGCAATTCAGGCGATTTCAACGCCTTCTTCTGTTATTGGCGAGTAGCGGGAACTCCGATCTAACACAACGCTGCTGAAGGTTGGTTGAACTTCTCAGCATAAAACACTCACCAGGTATTACTCTCGGTTTAAACTAATCTCCCACCCCCCTCCACCCCCAAACACTCGTTAATAAAAGTTTCATGTGTCACTCAGGTAGGGATTCAATTCAGAAGTTAAAAAAGGTAAGGCTGATTTGTAGACCCTATGTGCTAAGTTTCGATCGGAAACATAAAATTGGAAATGAGCAAATTCAGTTTTTGAAAAACCGGCAGTAGTTGCAATAAAATGTTTAATAGCAATTTTTTTTTAAAGAATGTGCATTTTATTAAAAGACACAATAAAACTTCGTCTGTTTTAATATTAATGCATGTAATGAAATGTAATAATATACATTTATGGAAATGATATACAAGTTGAGGTAAAAGTTCGAGTGCAAAGCACGAGATACGTGATGAGAATGTGTTCGTTAAAGCCGGTGGAGCTTTAACAAAAAAGAAATCACTATCACCAAAATATTGCATACACCCTGTATACACCTATATACAAGAATTTTGTATTTCGAAATTTGAAATATTTCAGTTGAAATCCTAATTACGCTTGTTTTTCGTTGTCGCGCTACAGTGTCGTTATAGATCGTGAAATTCTCGCCTAGTGTCATATTTAAGATAGATTGCGCGACTTTTAGTAAATATTACTAAATTAGTGCGGAACCTTAACCAATTATTGTTCAATTGCAATCAAATATAACGCGCTACCGGAAAATGAGCATGTTTAAATTTAATTTTCAGGAAACACAGGTGTATATAAAAAGCCTGCAAAAATTTTAACTACTATCAGTACATTTTGTGTAGAGTCAGAACGGGCAGTGTAATAAAGTTGACAAGCCCTGCATATTGTTGGTTTTTCTATTAAATTTATGCAAAATGGCAAGACACAGAAACGGCAAAAATCTTTTCTTAATTTTGAATTTACTTGGATACTATGTGCACTTTTCGATGGCTTTTTTCTCAAGGTCTAATACCATCAGAAAGGGCAACGTAAACTGTGTTAACTGCGAAAACTGTACAAATTGTAGAAATTGTAGAAATTGTATTAATTGCCATGGTTGCACAGATTGTAAAACTTGTGTAGAATGTAGAGATATCACAAATTGTGAGGAATGTTCATACTGCCGCGAAAGATGTGTCAGTTGCACGAATTGTACAGAATGTAAACGTTGTACGTCTTGTAGCAATTCAACATTCTGTGAGAAATGTATCAGTTGCGATTTTTGTGTCAAATGTGTGAAATGTACGTCCTGTAACAACATTACAGACTGTGCAAATCAAACAAGTGTGGAAGATCACGTTTGCAAGCATGGAGCAGTTCAAATTGCTTAATTGAATATACGGTATATATAATTTTTAAATTATAGTGCCTTTTTATAATTTACATGTACAATTCATTAAATAAAAAAAGATTTTTTTAATCTAATTAAAAATTGCCAGATAAAAAAAATACAGCGAAACTCTGATATAGTGTACCCTGATATAGTCCTTCCGAGAATTGAGGCCGTGCCTCACGTAGGTGTAAAAGAAGCTACACGGGGTGGGCGGCGATTGCTCAGGCGTAACACAACGAAATCGGAGCGGAACTCAATCGGGTTTGTTCCTCATCACAGCCAGCTTCAAAAGCGGCACAGTACAGGCTTTCACTGTACTTGATTGAAACGAATTTCCTTTACAAATTCTGTGTTTACTTATCATCATGTTCTTATTATTGTTATTACATTTTTGCCTATTCAAACCGAATTTTTTTAATTTAAGCAAATATGTTAAATAAGATGCATTATTCCAATAAATTCTATTGTTCAAATTATAAAAATATTTATCTAAATATTCAAGTTTTGATTTATTTAAACTTCAGAACTTTCGTGTAATCTTGAGTATTTTCTTTATTTTCCCGTTTTAATTTCTTAACTAAAGAAGATATCCATGAAAATAATTTTTCACTAAAATTCATAAGAAATTTTAATTTAAGGCTCGGTTAAACTGAAACTTGACCAGAAAATAAAAAACACAGATTTTCTCGACTTCTCAAAGAACTATATATACCTGCATTCGTATATTGATTTAATATAACTAAATATTCGAAAACACTCTATTTGGTGGTGGTGATAGATTTTATGTTTACTGATAAGATTTTAGAAAAAATTTCAATATGAGTTAAGATTTTATGTCAGTTATTGTTAATTTTATCGTTGTAAAAGAAATGTGCTTTATATTTGAGAAATTTTTCAATTCCTATGATTGTTTGTGAATTAAATTGCAATATGTACATTATACTCACTCTTAATTTGAATGTTGTTTAAGACTTATGTGAATAAATCTACAAATTTTATTTAATAAATTCTTACTTTGTTTTTAATTAATAAACAGAACATAAATAATAAGATTTAATTGAAAGACAATTACATTTTATAAAATATTTGAGTTTCAATTCATCAATGAACTAAATTTCAAAGATTTTATTTCAATGGGGAAGCGAAAAAACAAAATGATGTCTTATACTTTTATGAAAGTCGTGGTAATATTTTCTAAATTTATGTTGAGGGTATTAAAGATGTAAACTAAAATATCCAAGTAAGAATAGTATCGAATTTATACTTTAAAGTGTTTTTTCAATGAAAATAGTAATTTGATATTTGAGAGCACTAAAACAATAATGGGTTGTATGGCTATTTATCGCTTTCTGCTATGAAAGCGTTAATTATATCAAAATCATGGTAAAATTAAGATTCAATGTAAGACTTAATTCGGTATTAAAACTGTTAACGCAATCAAGCAGTTACACTTATGTTAGATATGTCAATCTAATAAAATAAGTTTCATTTGTGGATTGGAATAGGTTTGAAATGATAGTCATCTGCCAACAAGTAAATCCGATAAAAGAAGTATTTTAATTTTGAAATTTAGAAATTAACATAACCATGACATAGCATTTCTACGATGTGAGCACTCCAAATGTTGAAGTTTTCTTTTTACTTTCAATTTTAAAGTTCACCCAACACTGAAAGTTTCTGTCCATGAAATCTTGATGCTACGTCGCACAATGATCTGGAATAGGAATTTACTGTTCATAATCGCCCACAGGTCGTATTCCTTAACCGATTTAAAAGGTTTCTTTTAGAAACGCTCAGAAATTAATTTTTAAGAGAATTTTGGTTCGCTTTTTTAAAATTTTTTTCACAAAGCAACAATATATAAACAAATATAGTGACAAAATTGACCATTTTAGCTTTGTGAATTTTTATCTCAAGAAAAAATACAGATCGAAACTCACTATCAGCCGAAATTATTGAACATGCATTCATAGAATATAATTAATTTTAATGATATTTAACATAATTATTATAAACAATTTTTATAAACGAATTCTAATTAGTGTTTTTCTATCATAGAAAAAATCGGCCGTTTACTTGTAGAAAAAAATGTTTTTTTCTTCAATAATTACACAGCCACACAAATAAAAAGTGTGCGGATCTGGTAACAAGACACACGTATTTCTATGGATTTTGGGGCGCTGAATTCAAGTTCGGTATCAAAAATCATCCATCACGTCCTGGTTGAGCCATAACCTCAAAAAATGACGAAAAATCATGCACTGAGGCAAATAAATTTCAAAATAATGCCAGAAATTTATTGAACTACACGTAAAGCTCTGGAAGCATATTTGCTCAGTAGCAAATGTGTGCTACATCGAATGGGTCAACTCGAGCCTAATCTAGAAATAAATCTAACCTAGCCTAACCTAACCTTACCTCACGAAACACAATTAAACTGATTGCGTTGTCCCGTTGTGTTTGCGGTACCGTTTGAATCAGCTTTAGCTTAACCTGCAAAGAGGTGAAACCTATCCTAATCTAGAAAAACCTGACCTAACCTAACCTAACCTAACTTAACTTCACGTAACACAATTAAAATCATTGTGTTGTCCCGTTGTGTTTGCGGTACCGTTTAGAAGGTGAAGTTTTAAATTCATCAAGCAGCCTAACTTTTTGTAGTTTCTTATAATTTTCGCAACAATATTCTCGTAGTCTGGACTTTTTTTGTTACCGATCGAAATTTGCGCTTACTGCTTTAAAACTTTCCCAAGCGTCCATTTCAATTTTCGTATTGTGGCTCACGAAATTATTATCCCTTGTCAATATTCGAATCTGTGGTCCATCAAAGACTCCTTCTTTCAATTTAGCGTATGAAACATTAGGAAATTTAAGGGATATATACTTATAGCATTGTCCATCTTTGTCTAACGCCTTGACAAATTGCTTCATGAGCCCAAGCTTTATGTGGAGGGGTGGTAGTAAAAGTTTTTCTGGATCAATGAGGCTCTCCATGACGTTGACTTTCAACTTCCATTCTATCATCTTCTAAAGCGCTTAAGTCAGTCTGGCGTGCATTTTTATTGATTTCAATTGCTCTTGTGACTGTGCACACAATAATTTACGAAATGTTATTTTTATTTTTGGCGTTGAACCCTTTGACGAAATTCATGCAAAAGTAGCAGTCCTTCGCAATGACGGGTTTTTTCCATGTGGTTGGTGTAGAGTACTTGCGGTACTTTTCGTTGTTTGAATTTTTTAGACGATACAACATAAGTCTGCAAGAATTGAAAATGACGTGAGGAACCCATTTTGTTTCTTGGTGCAGAAATTTACGGTCAAAACACTTTTCGTAAAAACTTTTCACTTCCTCGTCGAGTGATTTTCGCAAACTGCTCACTTCATATTTACTGCAAAAAAAAACAGAATGAATTTGAGCTATTCATGCAGGCATGCGATTGAGAAATGCTCGTGGTTTTTTTAGCATGAGACTCTACACCAACCAAGTGATCCATTGATGAAGAGCTACGGTTGCATGATGACGACGTCGGAGAGCCCGCTTTCCCACCCTGATCAGACGCCGATACTGGGGTTTTTCCTTGCATCTTAATACACTTTTTTACTTGAGCCTGCCATGACGGCATGAACGCCGTTTACCCAGGGACTCAGCCAATGTGGATCCGTTGCCCACCGTCACCACGTGGAGGTGCCCTGGTTACAGACACAGGCGAATAATTCTAGCAACAAGCGGTTACGAAACTCCAGACATTTACTGCTATTAATGTCAAAATTTGAAAGTACGCAAAAACAGGGTTGCCAGCGTAATCCGTGAGGTTAGGTCAGGTTTTGTTAGGTTAAGATAGGTTAAACCTCTATGTAGGTTAAGCTGAAGCTGAATAAAACGGTACCGCAAACACAACGGGACAACACAATCAGTTTAATTGTTTTTCGTGAGGTTAGGTTAGGTTAGGCTAGGTTAGATTTATTTCTAGGTTTGGCTCGAGTTGACTCATTCGATGTAGCACACATTTGCTACTGGGAAAATATGCTTCCAGAGCTTTACGTGTAGTTCAATAAATTTCTGTTAATTCAGGTTAGATGAGGTCAGGTTCTGTTGGGTAAAGTCTGTCGAATGTACTTGATATCCTTGTTCCTGGCTTCAGAAGCTTCTTCGGAATACATGCCAATCGGCAGCATAAAATTCTCCATAACTTTTCCCCCATGTAGCAGTATTTTATTACCACAATTAGAGTTGCCAGATCCTTGACTTGGTTGATCAATTATTAACTCCATCTTCTTTTGAAATTCGTTGCAAATTCTTTTCTTAGCTTCATTCATCGTTTCTTCATCCTCTTTCTTGCATATGCTCCATTTGCAGATTTGTAACCGATAAGCAATATGTAGTATACACTCCATGAACCTAATCCAGGCATGCAAAGTAGAAAGACCAAATTCTAAGCTGGATACAATTTCTTTCTTCTGCTTTACACGCTCTAAATCATTCATTTGTGATGGTGTCGCTTTGCATATGTAGCAAGTAGGAGATGATGGAGTATCAGTGAGAGCTGTACAAACTTTTCCATCCAACATAATTAGCTTAATTTCTGTTTTCACTATATACACACCAGTAATCGTAGTAATTGTTGTAGGTCTCAGCTTCTGAACTTGTGTCTTAATATTTTTGATTTCCGATTTCATTAATTCCTTTTTTTCCTTTGCATATTTAATCATGATAAATATCCAATGTTTTGGCGAGGAACTATGAGGATTCATCCAAACTGTTTCTCCCGTGTACTTTACCCTCAACCATATTGTTACCATTGATGCTGTAAAAAAAGAGTCATCGGTCAAATCGTTGTTATTAAACTTCTAATTGTATTTTGCATCAGTTGACAGTCCATCGATGCCATATTTAATTTCAAAGTCCAAATAAGTGATCTTTAATCTATTCTCTGAAATCGGAAGGCACAAATTCGGATCTTTAAAAAGACGTTGAATAGTTTAATCAATAAGAGACTGAATATCAACCATGGCTCCTTCTTCCGATATTCGAATAATTGAAGGATAACAATCTTTTTTAATCTCTAATCCATTCACATATGAAGGATAAATGTCAGCCTTTCTTTCTTTGGCCTGTAAGTAAATAGTATTATATTGATTCTTTGATAGCCTGATCTGTTGCATTAAAGCTAAAGCTTTTTCTGAAGAGTATGGCACATATAATTCAAAGTCAGATTTACCTGAAATGTTTACATTTTCATATCGTCAAAATTCAAAAGAACGACTATAGCATTTGCAATTTTTTTCTTCCACTCTTTCGTAAACTTTGCAGAAATGCATCCTGTATCTCAGCAACCGCAAAACTCTCTTCAATGGACATTAATTTTCGTGTCTTTGTCGCAGCAGAAGCATCTTCGAATTTTTTATCCGAATTTTTTCTTTCTCCTTTTGATTTTATCCCAGAAAAAATAACAACGAAGTCAGTTTTTAGCCACTTTTCGAACCTCTTTTCAAACTGACTTTTTATACTTAAACATTCTTTCCATTTTATCTGAAATATAGGTAAAAAATACAAATTCAAATGATTAGCTACTCTTTCTAGATGCCCAGGATCAAGATTATACTTAGCTTGCATGAAACTTAACAAATCTTGCACGTCAGTACTCTCATTGGCAATAAGAATATCACAAAGGATCTTCTTACCTACCTTGAGAGTATGCATTTTTTATTAGAAATAATAATACAAACAATTGAAATGTACAAACCTGCAGAAGATATTTTAAAATGGCGCCTAAAGCAAATCATATAAAGATAATTTCAACGCAGCCTTTCTCAGTTATATAAACGAAAATGATGATTTCTCTTGCGAGAGCGCGTGCGAGAGATACCCCCCTAGCGGTGAACCTGGACCTGTACTTTTTAGTTGAGAATCACTTGTTCTTCCTTTGTTTTTCATGAAGTTACATACAAAACAAATGAAAGATAAGTGACTTCTGAATACGCAAGTACAGCGTGATTGCACCTTATTTTCACTTGTTCCTCATTTATTTTTGAGGAAGTTGCATAACACAAATGAAAGATAGGTGACTTCTAAAAACGCAAGTACAGTGTTATTGCTATGGATAGTTTGCTACAGAAATTGTTATTAACAATTACGCAAATTATTATTTAATGTCTCATTTTTTTCTACGAGGAAACGGCCGATTAGGATACTTGTTTAACTAAATTGTTATGAAGAATCTATATTGTTTATGTTTGATAAAGCTTAAAGTATATAAATGGCTCTAAAGACAATTTTAAATCACGTTTGTTCAGAAAAATCAATTCAGCTATGAAAAAAACTCGTTTATAAAGAATTTGTTTATAGAAATTGTTTATAATAATTAAGTTAAATATTATTAAAATTAATTATGTTCTATGAATGTATGTGCAATAATTCCGGCTAAGATCCTATTGAATATATATCCAAAATGTGTTTAGGATTTACTTTCCAAAATGTGTTCAGTATTTACTTCATTATAGAGAAAGTATTTGTGATTTTTAAAATAATAGACGAACTAAAGTTTATATTTTCTTCAATTTAAGAACATGAATTTACAAAAAATAGAAAATCACAAAATAATACGACAAAATTTTCAAATAAAATAAAAATTCATCAGACAATTAAATTTTATATTTAGAAAGTTAATTTTTCGAGTTGGAAAAAGGAAGGGGGAAATTCCGTCGCACTCAATCCCTTTTCCAGCTTTAAGGTAATTCAAGTTAACATTAAGTTTTCAATTTAAAAAAAACTAATACTAAATTTTTTTTTAATTAATAATATGGGAATCTCTATCGATCTCGGTGAGAATTATTTTATTTGAAAATTTATAATCAGAAAGTCTTTCCTATTCTCACATGAAATTTGATTCATGTCGATAAAAAACAATTATGTCTAAAAAAGATTTTATAATGAAAATTGAAAAAATTTGACTATGAAAAACCGAATTTTTAAATATTATGCATTAACATAGCTTCATACACTTAACTAAAATTTATCAATATTATAAGTTAATCGATTCGTCTCAAATCAACACATCTTTTCTATTCTAGCATAAACTTTAAAATATTTGAGTTACTGAAATTCTTCAAATTTCTGAAATTCTACGAATTATACTTGTGTGCCTCGATTTTCTTAGACTTTGAGAAATCTTTACATTAATTATTATATAGAATGTATACTAAAAAAATATTTAATTTTGAGGCTTGGTTGAATAGTAAACTCTTTTGCTAGAAATATATTTCTAGTTAAAAACTTTTTTTTTGGTCTAAATTTGAAATATTTTTTCTGAAGTCGTTTCTTCTCCTTCCGAACATTTTTTTTAACGAAAAATTGTATTATATAATTGTTTTATGGTTTCAACTACTCTTTTCAAATTCGTATTATTAGTTAATTAGATTTTTGTTATTCAAATCTTTTTTTGGTTAAAATATCAACTAGTACGTTTTTCTTTAAAAATCATTCTTTTTTTTAAGTACGAGGGTAGTTCAATAAGTCCTTAGAATGAAGTATAAAAACAATTTTTTTTGGGTAATTTTTTTTTTATTTTTCAACATAATCTCCTTGGAGCTCT
>NC_046662.1:56891289-56893690 GCF_010883055.1 Belonocnema kinseyi | reverse complement strand
ATATATCTAGTCGGGAGTGTTGCTGACTGAAAACAGATGATTTGGAGCGATTCGCGCGCCATCTGTTGGTCATTCTAAGGACTTATTGAACTACCCTCGTAGAACTACTTTTTTATAAATAAATTTTTATGTCGCTGAAGTTTCATAATTTCAGTCAAAAATTAATTTATTTGGTTGAATGCTGTTGAAAATTCATCTCATTTTTTTCAAAGATTCATCAGTTTAATTGAAAATTCAAATTTTGTGTATAAAAATTCAACTATATCGTGAAAAGTTGAACTAATTCGTTAAAAATATATTTTTTGTTGAAGGTTTATCATTTTAATGAGACGCATGTGTTTCATGGAAAATATAACTATTTTGTTAAAAAATTAGTTTTTATGATCGTTTGAGAATGAACTTTTTTAACTGCAAATGTAACTATTCCATATTTCGTATCAAATTGAAGTTTCCTATTTCTGCGTATGTGCTAGATAAATTGTGATTCGTCCCATATTTTGAAATAACTCCGATGAATTCTTTACCAAAATATAATATTAAAATTTTTATTAGAAAATAGTTAACTTCTGATCAAAAAAATTTTAGTTTGGTATTGAGTTCTACTAATTCAGTTCATATTTAAGCAAAAAGAAAACCGAGAAAAAGGGGAAAAAGGGAAAGTTTCTTCAAAACAGCAAAAAAGATTAATTCTTTAAAAAAGGCGAAAAAATTTTAATAATTTATTTAGAAAAATAAAAGAAAAACATAAAAATCAAGCATGAAAATCATGACGAACGGTACAACTTATCATGATGACGTTCCATTGGTTTGAAGAAAATGTTATTCATTATTTATTTCATTTATTCATTTCCTTTAATAATATTATTTAGTCATTATTTCCTTTATAAATTAAAACTTTTTGGAAATATGTAAATTTATTTTTGCTGTAAATAATAATTTTAAAAAAGGCCATAGAAATAAATAAATATGACAATTGACAAGTTAAGAAAAGAACCCCAATGCTTAACAGATTTAACTTTTTCCAAAACAATTTTTGCTCTTAATCTCTCCTTTTCTATAGTTTTCTTCCTTCTTGCCTTCCCCCTTGCCCCTTACGTTCCTTTTCTTGATGTCCACTTTCGGCATACTGAACACTTTCTGTTCTAAATCTGTTTCTTCCGCGGAGATACTCGCTCCGCTAGCCATGAATCAAATTCAAACTCTCCCGCCCTCTATGCTTCCCTGCCTCTATCTACCGTCACGGTCAGATACATGTCTCGCCTTTATTTGTCACTACCCAACCCTGCTACTACCAACCCGATCCCAAGTACCACCACAGTTGTCTGTGGTGGAGGGGAGGTGATACCCCTACTTGGCGCGTCCCCAGGTGGCCGATAGGGGAATGCTCGCTGGAAACAGAGGGTAGGGCCAAATAAAATTCGCCCCGCGGACCAAACACAAAGACCCCCAAGTCAAGGCGTGAGCAACCGTGCCGAGGACTGAGTGGCACCAGAGAGTAGTGTCTCAAACGGTGCCTCTAGGATACCAGGTCGCCTCCTAGAGTATTTAGACCTTATCCCCGCATGCGGGGCTCTGCGGGGGTGGAACTTTACTTCCTTAGCTACTCGTGGGATTATTATGACGACCATTATAGAAAAACTAGACCGAGAAGAAAGTGAGGAGCTGGTTGACGCAGATCTGCCCCTAACTATGGAGCAAATTTTTGAGGATGCTAGATGTAGTGCCGCAAGTACTATAAGTAAGCTCAAAGAAGCAAGTGATACTTTTAAAGAGTTAAGTGAAGTATTAGAAAGCATGAAGCGCTTCTGTGACCAGACGAGCAACATGTTTAATGTGATTAAACATGGTGTAGTGAAGGCGCAGAGCTTAATGGAGAAGGGCAGGGCTGCACTAGCGTATGGCATCAATGTTCAAGAACTTGTTGATTATGACTTGGACAAAATCGAAGGGGCAATTGAGAGAACCTACATGGAGAGAAGCTCCAGGAAGGACACAAACCACAAGGCGACACAGACTGAAGAAGCCGTAGAGACTCTCGCTACCCATCACGGGAAAAGAGACAGGGAGTTCTCCCTGAGTCCCGTTAAGGCTGGCTGTTCCAAGCCGGTAAGCAAGAAGCTGAGGGTGCAAAGCGCTGCTGAAGTAGTAGCCTCGACCCCAAAGAAAGCAGAAATGGCAACAGAATCTGCTGCCAGGAGAGTGAGGAGGACTAAGAGTTTGCAGAAACGAGGTAGACCCGAGGCGGTTCTAATAAAACCGGACGAGGGTCTGAGCTACGCGGAGGTCCTCAAAGACCTCAAACAGAAGATTAAACCTGACTCCCTTGGTGTCAAAATCAGGGGAGTCAGGGAGACGAAGAATGGAGAGGTCCTGATAGAGGTGGGGCACACAGCTGATGGCA
>NC_046662.1:56886544-56891189 GCF_010883055.1 Belonocnema kinseyi | reverse complement strand
CCTTCACAGTTGTCGACATGTTTTTGAAGTGAAAATTTGCATCACTGGCATTATTTTGAAATTTATTTGCCTCAGTGCATGATTTTTCGTCATTTTTTGAGGAATACGTATGTCTTGTTACCAGATCCGCACACTTTTTTGTGTGGCTGTGTAATTCAACAATTTTGTTTGAAAACCCATACTTTTTGATTGAAAGTTCTGTTGTTTTGTTGGAAATTGAACTGTTTCATAGAAAAATCACTTATTTAAATGCAATATTTTGGCATTTAAAATAGAACTAAAATCCTTCCTGAATGAAAATTCCACTATTTTAAAATCAAATTCTTTTTAAGTAAAAAATTTATCCGTCTTAAGAGTAATTTCATCGTTCTTGGATAAAATTGGAACAATTTGGTAGAGAATTTAACTATTTTGTAAAAAATTAATCCTTTTTGGTTAAAAAAATGCGTCTTTTTGGATTGAAAATTTATTTCTTTTTTTAGAAACTTAATTTTTATGGAAAATTCATATTCTGGTTTTGAAAAATTAACTGGAATCTTTTTCGGATGAAAATTCAATTTTTTTTTAAATTGGTTCTTTTTTGTTTTAAGTAAAGATTTATCTGTTTTAAGAGAAATATAATTTTCTGTATAAGAAGGTAACTATTTGGTAGAGAATTAAACAATTTGGTTAAAAATTCATCCTCTTTGATAAAAAGTTAGTCTTTTTGGATTGAAAATTAAGTTTTTTTTCGTAGAAATTTATTTCTTGTCCAAAAATTCATATTTTGATCGTGAAAAATAAACTGAAATCTTTCTTAACAGAAAATTCAACTGTTTAAAAAAAAAATTATCTTTTTGATTTAAAAATTCATCTTTTTAGTAGAATTTTTAAAAATGAAAATTTCCACCTTTTGGTTAAAAATTATTCTTTTTTGTTCAGAATTCAAACTATTTTGTTTAAACGATTTAGTTGAATAGTTTGCTAAGAAATCATGTTAAGAGTTTAATTTTTTTGAAAATGACTTTTTTAAAATTATAAATTCAACCACTTGGCTAAAAGTTAAATTATTAAACTTAACTGAAAATGTAACTTTTACATTTTTTAAATATTTTTTTTCCAGTTCATTTTTGTTGGGTAAAAATGCATCACTTTCGTCGAAAATTAATTTTTTGCAGAAAAGACATATTTTTTGTTTGAAAATTTAATTTTGTTAGAGAAAATTTGTCTTTTGGCTTTAACGTTCAACAATTGAGATATATTTTTATTTATTTCTTGAGGGAAAAATTTATATTTCTTGAAAATTCATCTTTTAAGTTTTAAAATAATGTTTTTTATTTAAATTATTTCACTTTTTGGTGGGAATTTATCTTTTTAAGATGAAAATTTAACTATTATGTTAAGAATTAAATTATTTTGTTGAAAATTCAGGTACTTTGTTAAAAAGCCATATTTTATTGTAGAAAATACACTTTTTTGTTTAAAATAAATTAATCAATCAAACATTTTGTAAATATAACTATAAATTACGTACACTAACACGGGGGGGGGGGGCGGGGGTTGAAATATTTTGTTACGGTTTGTTACATGTAGGAGGAGAGGTTTTATAGAGGACTTATAATCCGCTCCGTAATTTAGGTATGGCCCCTAAGAGATGTGAAATGGTCCACTTTGATTAAAGCACCCATTGATTTTGCAGAATTCTCATCTAGTTACCTGAAAATTAGGAAAATAAAAAATACTGAAAGTTGCTCATCTGCAACTTTAAAAGGATTAAAACGTTGTTCGTTTCAGATTTTCAAAATTAAAAATTCTTTAAATATGTGAAGAGTTCCAAGAGAAAACCTTTCCCCCTATTTTTTTAATAGAGACTTTTATATAAAAAATAATAATAAATTAATTTTCCAGGATCCAAAATACGAAATCTGTAAAAAACTCATCAAGTATGATCGGTGTTATAATCAATATCATAAAAACTGAAGGACTTCTAGCCCTCTGGAAAGGATTTGTGCCAACTTACTGTAGGATAGGACCACTTACAGTATTAATTCTAGTCATTAATGAACAATTTGGCAATCTTTACAAAAATTACGTCATGAAATGATGTTTTTCCAAAAATAAAAATCCTATAATACTAAATAATTGTTTGCTTAACAATAAATCAAACTTTAGATAATTATAAAATATATTATTGAAAATTTGTTGAGTTACAATGGATTCTAGTCAGTAGGACATTTTTCCAGAGTTACATATTCATAGTCAAAATGAATTTTCGCTATAAAATTCACTGATAGTCTTAAATTTGTTTTCACAGCCTTATTTCTTCCTTTCGCCGTCGTAGACAAAATCTGTAAATTTTTAAGCTGTTCTTCAACTTTAGCATGTGTCAGTTTCATAGCAGATCCAATAGAAGTGAACAAGACTCGCTTCTTATGATCCCCACTGATTGGAATCAGATGAAAACCTTCTTTTCTTGTCGGATTAAATTTAATCTAGTTTTCAAATCATTTATTAATATCTTTTTTAATTGATCAAGATTGGTCCCAAAAAAGCTTTTTTTCTGTAAAGTTAAAACATTTTTCGATAAAAAAATTTAGTTTGAATGATGAAGTTTGACCCCTAAAAGAATTCGATTGGATGATTTTAAGTGCTGCCTCAAAAATGATTAATCTATAAATTGCAAAAAAATCGAAAAATGACGTCATTCAAAAGTTTTTGTTATTAAAAACAAGTGATTCAACAAGTTGTCTGCAAGTTTTATATCAATCAATGAACATGTCCTCTAATTATTGTTACCGTAAATTAAATAAATTTAAAAAAAAAATTATTTAAAATTTGTGTGAAGTTTAATGTGTTTTTTAGGTATGAGACAACATTTTTCTTACAAAATTTTTTAAATCTTACTATCGGCAAAAGTTCTGGAAAAGTTCCATTTTATTTTATTTTTTCAAAATGGTTATAAGTGCTGATGGGATTAATATGTCAAAAAGTACTGCCCAAATAGGAAGAAAATACCAAAAAATATCGAAATTTGCCCCGTTTGATTACAGTTTTTTTATAACGAAAGTATCGGCAAAACTCTCTTCATTTTATTTTGAAAATTTTGGAAACCCTATATAAATTTCTGGACAAAAGTACTAGGAAAGTTCCATTTCTTGTTGTTGAAATGTTTACTAGTACTGATGGGATTCATGTATCAAAAAAATGCTCAAATAGGACGAAAGTACAAAAAAGGTTCCAAATATTTCTCCTTTGATTAGAGTTTTTTTTAGGACAAAAGTACCGGAAAAGTCGTGCTTAACTTTTAAAATCACTTTTCATGTGGTAAATAGTTTTGGTGGCAAAAGTGCTAGGGATATACAATTTCTTGTGTTTGAGATTTTTACTAGTGCTAATGGGATTTATGTCACAAAAAATTACTGCTTAAGTAGGACGAAAGAACAAAAAAAGTTAAAATATTTCCCGTTTCATTAGAGTATTTTTAGAAAAAAGTACTGGAAACATCATGCTTAATTTTAGAAAAACTTTGTAAAGTACTAATAAAGTTCCATTTTTTGTTGTTGAAATTTTACTAGTGCTGATGGGACTTATGTCCGAATAAAGTACTGTCCAGACTTCCGTTTCCGGCATGAAAGCGTAAAGTAGTGGGAATTGTTTCTAATATTGTGGTGAAATTTGAGGCGAGTGGATTGTGGAAGTGTGTAGAGGGGTGTGGATGTGAGAGATTAATTGAGGGATTGTGAGATTGAAAAGGTGAGTTAGATATTTTGGAGGATCGAGACAGATTTGTGTGGAAGTCTAGGTTGGGTTGTTTGGATATTTGTGCAGGGTGGGAGGACTGTGTTGATCGGGTTGGTAGTTTTTTTTTCTTTTTTTTTTTTGTTAAAGGAGTAAAACGGGAAATGCTCATGCACTTACCACATTCGATCTTTGGGGACCATGAGCCCAATGTGTGCACATCACGCATATCTACGTAACGCATATACACGTGAGATGCACACATGAACGCACAGTCTACAAGGAACGAATGTGAGTGTGGGACTCACCAAACGGCGCCTACCCACTAAACCAAACTCCTTACCTACCAACCCATGTTCCCGGAATCCACTTTCGCATTACTTCAGGAACATGGGAATAAGGCCAATCAGCCGTGCCTCGGCTTCCAACATCTCTGCCAGCTTGGTCTTCTTAATGTCGTCCTCCTGGAGGCTTCCGTGTTAGGGTGGCCTCCCTGAAGGACGTACATCTCATTGTACCCGGACGATGGTCAGTCCGGGGCTTCGCACTATGTGCAGCACAGAGGAAACACTGCGGAGTGCTCACGCATTCCGCTGACTTGTGTCCCTCTGAGCCACACGTCCAACACATTTTGGTCCTGTGAGGACCCTCACACCTTGCCGCCACGTGACCAAATCCATGGCAGCGGAAACAGCGCATAGTCACCGTTTTCTTTCTCACTCTACAGGACATCCAACCAACTTTTAGATGCCCTGTACGAGCGAGTCGTTCAGCCAACTCCTCTCTTAACTTAATATAGGCCTTCAGGTTACCCCTGAAGGCCCTCTTCGTTAAATTGACCTTGATATGACCAACGTCAACCTCACCAAAGTGCTGCATAACAGCCTCCGTCACTTCCGCCACGTCGCAGGTTGTGTCGAGGTCACTG
>NC_046662.1:56881815-56886444 GCF_010883055.1 Belonocnema kinseyi | reverse complement strand
CTCACGAAACACAATTAAACTGATTGGGTTGTCCCGTTGTGTTTGCGGTACCGTTTGAATCAGCTTGGGCTTAACCTGCAAAGAGGTCAAACCTATCCTAACGTAAAAAAACTTGACCTAACCTAACCTAACTTCACGTAACACAATTAAACTCATTGTGTTGTCCCGTTGTGTTTGCGGTACGGTTTCATTCAGCTTCGGCTTAACCTATCCTAACCTAACAAAACCTGACCTGACCTAACCTAGCCGAATGAAATTCAACCACACGTGTAGCTATGTAAGCGTACGGTTCTCAGTCTTAAATGTGTGCTATATTTAATAAGTTAACTCGATCTTAACCTACAAATGAATGTAACTTATCAGAACCTAACAAAATTTTGCTTAACGCAACACAACTTAACTTAAGTGTTCCCGTTGTAACACAATAAAATTCATTTCATTGTATTACATGTGGTTAAAAATTTAGACGCACATTACTCATTTGAAGAAACTTAGAACTACAAGTAGAATTGACCCCATTTTAATTAACCTGACAATGTTTGTATCAATTAAAATGTAGAACTGTAACTTAAACATGCAAATGAATAAGAGTTTTATTCAAAAATTTTTTCTCTCTGCTTTTCTTAGACTTAAGTTTCTTAAGTTTCTTCAAATGAGTAATGTGCGCCTAAATTGTGTTACAACGGGAACGCTTAAGTTAAGTTGTGTTGCGTTAAGCAACATTTCGTTAGGTTCTGTTAAGTTAGATTCATTTGTAGGTTAAAATCGAGTTAACCTATTAAATATAGCACACATTTAAGACTGAAAACCATACGCTTACATATCTAGACGTGTGGTTGAATTTCATTCGGCTGGGTTAGGTTTGGTCAGGTTTTGTTAGGTTAGGATAGGTTAAACCTCTATGTAGGTTAAGCCGAAGCTGAATGAAACGGTACCGCAAACACAACGGGACAACACAATGAGTTTAATTGTGTTACGTGAAGTTAAGTTAGGTTAGATTAGGTCAAGTTTTTCAGGTTAGGATAGGTTTGACCTCTTTGCAGGTTAAGCCCAAGCTGATTCAAACGGTACCGCAAACACAACGGGACAACACAATCAGTTTAATTGTGTTTCGTGAGGTTAGGTTAGGTTAAGCTAGGTTAAATTTATTTCTAGGTTAGGCTCGAGTTGACCCATTCGATGTAGCACACATTTGCTACTGGGAAAATATGCTTCCGGAGCTTTACGTGTAGTTCAATAAATTTCTGTTAATTCAGGTTAGGTAAGGTCAGGTTCCGTTGGGTAAAGTTATGTTAAATAAGTTGATATCAGGCAAGGGTTGATCCTTCACAGTTATCGACATGTTTTTGAAGTGAAAATTTGCATCACTGGCATTATTTTGAAATTTATTTGCCTCAGTGCATGATTTTTCGTCATTTTTTGAGGTTATGGCTTAACCATGACGTGATGGGTGATTTTTGATACCGAATTTGAATTCAGCACCCCAAAATCCATAGGAATAATTGTGTCTTGTTACCAGATCCGCACACTTTGTTTGTGTGTGACTGTGTTATCAACCAAATGGTTGTATTTTCATCCAAGAAAGATGTAAGTTCTGCTAAAACAGATGAATTTTAAAATCAAAAAGACAATCTTTTAAAAAAGAATTGATTTTTAAACGAGCTGCATTTTTGTTCAAGTAAAACAAAAATTCTAATAAAATAGGTGAATTTACAAATTAAAAAGATAAATTTTCTACAACAAAAATTAAATCTTCATCCAAAAAGATGTCTGTTGATTTTTCAACACAAGAATCCGAATTTTGCATAAAGAGTAAATGTTCTAGGAAATAGCTGAATTTTCAACAAAACATTTGCATTTTTAATTATACAAGAAGTACCACTTCTACTAAAAAAGGTAGATTTTAGTTGATTTACCAGCAACAATATATCAATTTTAAACAAAAAGTTAATATTCTACGAAAAAGGATTTGCAAAAATTACGTACATGAGTGAAGGACCCCCCCTTGCGCTGTTACGTAATTTAGGTGTTATCGTAAACTCAATAGAAACCTAGAAAACTATAAAAATTAAAAAAAACAAATTTTGCAAAACACGATCCGAAGTCGGTTATACATTGTTTCTGAATTTTTTCAGAAATTTTATTATACAGGATCAAGACTTAGCTGTTAAAGGATTAAGATCATATTTCTTAAATTTTTTAAATAGTGAAGGAGAGCAGTAATAATAAAAATTATGCGTTTAAATATTTTACCTAGTTTTTGCAATATCAAATGGCATTGAATTGATGGAAGTGATCAATCCTGATACCATTGCAGAGTAAAACTGCAAAAAAACTCCTTCTGGTACGTTAACTATAAACGAATTTCAATGATTTTTTATTTATATATAAAGTTATTTATATACATGGAAATTAATTTTTAAATAAAATTCATTTAAGGGCATTTAACACACTCCAAGGCCTATATTATCGACCTCACTTTTTCAGCTTGCAGCATTTTTTTATCTTAGGATCTTATTTTGTAAATAAAATATAGGACTTAAAATTTGTAAAACGTATCAGATCATAAACTGCCTTTTTGTACTTCATTTGAGTTAGAATTTCGCTTAAAATTCTGTTCAAGGAAATTTAAACTGGGTCCATTTTTTGACATATTTTCGTTGTTCCTTGAAATTTTTCGAAGCTCCGAACTTTTTTATGTGTAAAATATCGTCTTTGAACTTCGAGAAATGCAAGAGCCGACAGTAGATTTCGCGTATGTGCCTTTTTTCACATCTCGCAGATATTTTAAATATAAAAAAAATTAAGTGTAAGATCTGTTTTTGTAGGTCTTACGGTCTTTATTAATTAAAACAATAAAACGAAATGATTGGAAACTTCGTTTATTGAAATTCTGACGTTTCGGCTAACACTGCGTGCCTTTTTCAAAGAATCTAAATAAATAAGTAACGATCTTTTCTTACAAATAATTACAAACAAATTGTGTTTTTTTTAATAAAAAGTGAAATAAATAAAAATTACCTGTGTTTTTTGTCTTGTAAAAACCCGACAATATTAATTTTGCAGTCAAACATCTGTCAATAGTTCAATGTCAATTTTAAAAAATAATAATGACGTATAACACCAAATTCGATTAAAATGTAGGAAAAACATATAATAGAAAAGCCTCATCGTACGGTACCGTTACTTTTAAATCCGATTTTTTGTACGTGCCAACCCAGCTATTTTTCTTAGTTGAAGCATTATAGATTTCATGAATTCGTTCTCGAAACTAAATTAATTTCACACTTTCTTTCCTGAAGCTAATGTCACTCAATTTTATCCATCTTTTGATTAAACTTTGTATTAGGCCGACCTTTTGACAATATAAATGATAAGAATTAAAATTAAGATGTCTGCCGGACCATGACGCTTTTTTTAAACCAATTGGTAATTAACTTACCTTCAGTTGTTTTTATAATTTGCAAATCAAGGTGATTTATTGAATTATTATTTTCAAGTTCAGATGTAAACTGTATGGAATTTTCAATACTAATAAAATTATTTACGAAATCAAAAATTTTTCAGTAGAAACAATAGCTAAACCATCATCCACAGACCTTTCACATAAAATAGGTTTAAAATTTTATTTGTTCGAAGCTCTTGTTTCAACATCTTCTAAAGCAAATTTTTTGCAAATTATAAAAATAACTGAAGGTAAGTTAATTACCAATTGGTTTAAAAAAGTGTCATGATCTGGTAGATATCTTAATTTTAATTCCCATCATTTTTATTGTCAAAAGGTCGGCCTAATAAAAGGTTTAATCGATAGATGCATAAAATAGAGTGATATTAGCTTCAGGAAAGAAAATTTGGATCAAATTAAAATAACTTTAGTTCAAAATAATTATCCGCATCCATTTATAATTAATATTATTCGAGAACGAATTCATGAAATCTACAATGCTTCCAGTAAGAAAAATAGCTTAAAAAAATTAGCGTTAAAAAAATTCAAGACAAATGTTTATTTCAGTAATCAAAACTCTCTTGAAAAACCTTCATCTGATCCAAAAGATATTGATAGTAACGAAAATTTATCTGGAATTGTATATCTCATTAAATGTAGTTGTTGGGAAAAAGTTTATATTGGTGAAATAGTTAAAAGATAAAAAAAACTAGAGTTTCGGAACATAAAAGAAATTGTAGAGTTGGAAATTTCAATACAGGTCTTTTACAACATTGTTGGAATTTAAACAATTTTTTTATTTTTATTTTAACAAAATTAAAATTCTTGCTAGGGAAAAAAATAAACATAAAAGAAGCATAATAGAATCCATTTTTATAAGCAAATATCACAATATTTCGATTAACTCACAGACAGAAATCATGAATGTCAACAAAATGTATCAAAGTATTATAAAATAAAGAAAACCAAGTTAAAATTTCAGTTACTTTGACGCGCTTTCCTCATTCGCGGTTCCTTTAAAATTACGATTTTATTCTGTATTCATGAATTTACCACCTTAATGTATTTTTCTTGTCAACTATGCTATATGTTCGCCTTTGTCCAAAAACATTGTGAGAATTTTTCCGTCAATTAAGATGTAGTTTCTTAAAAAAAAGCCACTTCAAGTGTGATGAAGCTTTTCT
>NC_046662.1:56856978-56881715 GCF_010883055.1 Belonocnema kinseyi | reverse complement strand
CGTACATTTGAATTGAATTTTGTGTTACACGTCATTATTATTTTTAAAAATTGACATTGAAATATTAACAGATGTTTAACTGCAAAATTAATATTGTTGGGTTTTTACAAGACAAAAAACACAGGTAATTTTTATTCATTTTACTCTTTATTTTAAAAAAACAATTTGTTTGTAATTATTTGTAAGAAAAGATCCTTACTTATTTATTATTTATTTAGATTCTTTAAAAAAAGCACGCAGTGTTAGCCGAAACGTCAGAAAGTCAGAATTTCAATTAACGAACTTTCCAATCATTTCGTTTTATTTTTTTAATTAATAAAGACCGTAAGACCTACAAAAACAAATCTTACTCTTATCTACATTGACAGTCGAAGAAAGGATTGATTTAATTCTTATCAAATCTACTTATTAGTACAGAAAATTCTTAGGTTAAAAAATGTCAAGACTATGTCAAAATCAAATTGGTTCCAGTTAATTTCTTTGAAAATAATTTTTATCGAAATTCTTACTCCAATGAAGTACATAAACGTACTTTATGGTCTTCTGATACATTTTTCGAAGTTGCAGTCCGATTTTTTATTTTTTTTTTAAGTTCTTAAGTTAAAAAAAATGCAGCGAAATAAAAAGTGAGGTAGGTAATATAGGGATCTGAGTGGGTCACATGCTCTTAAGGATTTAGAAATAATTTACTGTAAAAATGTAATTTTTTCCACTCGTTTGTTAGGGTTTTGTAGCCCTGGATAGGAACATTCATAGTTTCGATTGCGCGTTTCATCCGTTCGTCCGTCGAACTACCACTCAAAAGAGGGGAAATAAGGAAAGAAGAATTTGCGTAATGAAAGGAGAGGAAGTAGGAGAATTATTAGAGCCAGAGTAAGATGAAATAAGAGGAAATAAAGAGAAGTAGAGGAAGTGAGAATAAATAGGAAATAAGAATAAAAATAGAATAATAGAAAGTAGAGGACATAGTAGGAGGAGAAGTAGAAAGAATGAGAAGAGGGGAAATGGGGAAAGTGAGGGAAAATTATGATAGGGAGTAAGGTGAAACAGCGGAAAATGGTAATTTTAGCCAAGAAAGAAGTGAGTTCTGCTAAAACAAATGAATTTTAAAATCAAAAAGACAATCTTTTAAAAAAAGAGTTGATTTTTAAAGGAGCTGCATTTTTGTTCAAGTAAAATAAAAATTCTACTGAAAGAGGGAAAACACGTAAAGGAAAAACAAGCAAGAATACAGAATACAGACGAAATAAGGGGAAATAAAGGAAGTGGAAGTATAGGAAATGATGACAGGAAAAGTAGGATAAGCGAGGGGAAATTATGCGAAGGGGAGGAAGGAAAATTGAGAAAAAATAAGGGAAGGAAAAACAGGGGAGGAGGTAGAGGAACTGAAGAGGAATGATGAATGGGAATTTGGGAAATTGAGCGGGAATTATTGGTGTGGTGGTGAGGAAATATTGGGGAGGGGATAGGAAGTTGGGACATTGATGAGTGTCAAAATATATATAGAGGGAGGGGGGAAATTATAATAACGGGACTAAGGAGAAAATAAAGGAAATGGAGAGAGGAAGTATGGGAAATCAGAAGAAATAAGGGGAACAAAATTAGGGGAAATAAAGGAAGGGGAACAGAACAGAAATGACGGGTAAGAAGTTAGGAGATTGAGGGGAAATCTTGGATGGGGTGGTAAGGAAACTTGGTGAGGGAAAATGAGTGGAGGAAAGAAAGGGAAATTAGTAAAGAAAGAGTAAGAACCGAGAGGGGAAGAGGAGTACGTTCTGATAAAGCATTACACAAGAAGGGAAAATCAGAGGAGGGGAAGTATAAGAAGTGATGATAATGAAGGAAGAGGCAGTAGAGGAACTAGTCGGAGTTTAAGTAAGGAAGTGAAGGGAAATCTGGAATGAAGAAGTAGGAGAAGGAAAGTTCAGGCTTGGGAAGTGAAGCTAGAGGGAAGTATATAAGGAAGAAGTTGCAAAATTTAGGAGGGGGGGGAGCCAATGTTGAAGTGTGGATTGAATGAAAGGGGGAAAAGAAGGGTGAAGAGAAGAAGTTAAGGACGTTCGGGGGTAGTCAAAAGGGAAGAAGGGGGAATGCGGGTTTGGGCAGTAAGAGAAGTACGGATATGAGTGAAAGTGAGTTGGGAAAATGGAGGAATGGTAAGTAGGAAAGAGAAAGAAAATGTAGCATGGGGAAGTAGGGGAAGTAGGGGAAGAGACGTGCTGGCTTGGGAAGTGAAGAGAGGGATAAGTAAATGCGTAAAAAGTTTAAAAAGCAAGGAGACAATTTAAGGGTGAAGTGTGGAGAGATAAGTCAGGAAGAGATGGAAGGGGTTGATGAAAAGAGGAGTAAATAAAGTGGGTTGAGGGGAAATGAGCAGAGGATAGTAGGAGAAGTGGTGGGAGGTTAAGTATGAAAGTGAGGATAAATGTGAAAAAAGGCGAAGTAGGGTAAAGCTTGGTGGTTCCCTAGGGAACGGAGGGGAAATGTGGGGTGTGGAAGTAGTGGAAGTAAGGTGTTAACTAGGAAAGTTAAAAGAGGGGGAAGTATATGATAAAGACGTTGAGAAATTGAGGGGAAGCAAATTCTCACGTTTGAGGAGGATAACAAAATAAAAGGTGAAGTAGAAGAATTGAGGGAATTAGAGCACGGAAAGTACGGGAGGGGGTGGTCTGAAATACATAATTAACTGTTTTCACTTGAAAATATTTTTTCATTCAATAATTACATACATAAAAAAAACTTACAGGATGACTGAAGCATGTATTTTGTTTGGCTATAAGTTGCCAATTGGGAAATATTGACAACAACTGCTCTGCCTATTGTGGCGACACTTCCTCTCCATAAATTAGTTATTCCCTCTTCCTTAGAAACTCTTATAAATGCATCAATAACGTTCTTATAGTTTCTTCTTTGATCTAATAATAAACGAGACAAAAAATAATAATCCATCTTTTATTAATATCAGAAAAAAAGTACGAGAAGAAGTAGAGAAGCTCCTGGGAATAGAGACCAATGCGCAGAAGTCCTAGGAGAAGGGTTGACGGTTAATGGTCATAGGTCGATTTCCAGAAAAAGGGTGGCTGAAAAACTTTATTTCAAGATTCCCTGACTTTAACCTAATTTGTCCCTGACTATTTTTTCATTTTCCATGACCATTATTATTTAAAAAATAAAATTATAATCTTGTAACATTTTTAATATTGAATTTTTTATAAATGGAATAAAACAATTTTTTATTATAAATCTTTAATAAAAATCAATTAATTGATCAAAAATGACTAACTTCTAATTTTAAAGTGTCTAAAATTGACTAACGTGCAATAATAATGTGAATATTGTTGTTTTTAATTGAAAATAATTCAAAAGAACTCGATGAAATTTATAATGATTCGAGGTAAATTAAAACAAATTCAACATAAAATCATAAGACTTAAAAAATGCAAGTTGAGTTAAAAGAATTCAATTAAATCTAAAAAAGTTAAACTGAATTCAGTAAAATTAAAGTAAATTTATACTTATAAAAAAGATTCTTTCATTCAACGAAAATTTGTTTGAAATAAAGAAAAACACTTAGTAGTTCAAGTGAAAGAACTAATGCTAAAGAAACGGTTTCTTGAATTCAAAACAAATATTTTTCTGAGTGTATTTTCAAGTTGAAAATTCAACTGTTTTACAGAAAAATCGTTTTTTGGCTTGACATTTAAACAATTCAGGTGAAATTTTTTTCTTCCTTGACAACACAAATCTTTATTCGTTGAAAAATCATCTCTTTGGTTATAAAATTCACCATTTTAGTCCAAAATGGATTTCTTTGGTTGAAAGTTAGACTATTTTGTGGAAAATTCGTTTTTTTTTTTGTTCTTTTTTTTTAAATATAAACTGTTACATTTCATGTTGAGAACTCACCTTTTTGTTGAAGGTTTAAGATGAATTTAATCAACCAAGTGAATTGAAAAAAAGTCCGAGTAACTTGAAAACAATTCAGGCAAATTAAAAAAAAATTGTAAAAATATGAAAAAAATAAATCATCAAGTTTAGAAAAATGTAAGAAAATTTAAAAGAATTTCAGTATATGCTTAGAATTCAAAGTGAGTTTAAAGGATTTGGGGATCTCTTAAAACAAAAACTAAAAAAGACCATTTTTTAATCCACTGAACTGAGTAGAATTCAGTGAATTTTAAATAATTCAAGTGAATTCCAAAAATTCAAGACAATTCCAAAGAACTGAAATAAATTTTAAAAATTCAGGATAATTTAATAAGAATTAACGATAAATTTTAAATTAATGCAAAGGAATTGCAAGAAATATTTGAAAATATCTTCAAATCTTTGAAAACCGACCAAATCCCACATTTCTAGTAAATAAATTCTTTGAGATCCATTAAAATAATACAAAATCGCATTAAATTTTATAAAATCTGATATATATGCCTTGCTGTCGGTCTGAGAAGACGGGCGGATATTAACTCCCATATATTACAACGCTGCTGAAGGCTGCTGACCTTCTCAGCATGAAAACAAAAACAACAAACCCAAAAAACGACTCTCTCGGTTCCAGTTCTGCCCCCCCCCCCTCTCCCAACCCTCCCATATTAACTGAAGTTTTGGTGGGACTAACGTTATAACTACAATCTCCACCATATGACGATTTGCTACTCAACTTCGACATGATTTCGACTCAGAAAATAAACTTATTGCATAAAGGTGATAGTTGGGAGTATAATCTAAACAATGAATAATACAAACTACAAAACAGCCTCGAAAAGGTCTGGAACTTTAATTGACAAAAGGCATGCACACGGAAAATCTAAAGGTCTTGTTACAGGCGACGAATGGGGACTGGGTGTTTGGAATTCTAGGGGAGCAAATGATCTCAAGGTAAAAGAATTGCGTGAAACTATGGACGTGAGGAAACTAGATATTTTATGTGTGCCTGAAACAAAGAAAAAGAGATGCGAAACCAAAGACATAAAAAAGGGCGTGTTGAAAGGCGGATTTAAAATATGGTCAGGAGTAGACAGTGAATCACATGGTAAACAAGGAGTAGGTCTGATTTTGATTGAAAGAGCAAAGCAGCGTCTCGGAGACCATGGTTTCGTATCTCCCAGACTGCTGTGGGCTAGAATGAAAGTAGGAATCAGAAGACTATTTATCATAGCATGTTAGGCGCCAGTTGACAGTAACCCCAGAGAAGTAAGACGCCTTCTGGGACACTTTAAATGACACAATAAACATCTGCGAACATGGGGAAAGAATAATTCTACTAGGAGACATGAACGGTTGGGTGGGCATCCAAAATCAGGATACAGAAAGAGTATTAGGTCATTTTGGGGATCCAAAAAAATATTCTAACGAAGATAAATTAGTTGGTCTGTGCTTAGAAAGGGGTCTGTTTATTACAAATACTTTGTTTAGGCAAAAAAATGATCCACATGTATACCTGGTCTAAAGGAAATAGCCGCAGTATAATTGACTTTGTTGTTGCGGATGGAAGACTAAGAGAGTTAGTCAAAGATACAAGGGTCATGAGGGGTCCTGAATGCAATACTAATCTTTACCTTCTGATCTCAAAAATTAACTTAGGTCGGGATGGGGAAAAAAGAGAACCAAGAAAACAAAACAAACGCGAATCAAAATTGAGAACCTACAGAAACCGGATGTATGAAAAGATTTCCAAAATAAGATAATCGAAAGCACAGATACGGCAACATGGGAGAACCGTATAAAAGCAAAGATATAGAGGGCGCCTGGACAAAGTTACGGGATTTCCTTGTTAGATGTACGATCGAAGTGTGTGGTACCACAGTTGTAAGAAGAATGTCCGGTGATGCGTGGTGGAATGATAAAATTCAGGCTGCCCAAAAAGCAAAGAGAGGAACGTACAGGAAAACTTTGAACATCGCTGGTCTTAGCAATGAGGAAAGAAATAAATGTAGAAATGATTATAGACACGAAAACAGGATACTCAAACAATTAGTTAAGAAACTTAAAGATACAATTAGAGCAGAGGAAGAGATAAAAATACAAAACGACTTTGAAGGAAGCAAGAAACTGCTTTATAAAAAAATGATAGGAAACAAAAGTACAGAAATTTTCAACATGAGAAATAGTAGGGGGGAAATGGTATATAATGCAGACGTAATACTAAAGGCTTTCAGAGACTACTTTAGGAGACAATTCGGAGATGAAGCTATAGGACACCACAACTGCGATGTTAAACACGATGCGATAGAAAACTCAATTGAGAAAGTCTGTGTCACTGAGGCTAGGGATATAATTAAGAACTTGAAAAACGGTAAGGCTGCTGGAGTAACTGTATTAATGCTGAAATGCTTAAACACGGTGGCGAGTACATGCTACATAGTCTGTGCGAATTAATAAATTTATGGTTTGAGATGGGAGACGTCCCAGACGATTGGAAAAAAAACGATTATCGTACCAATATACAAGAGAAAGGGGGATAAAAGCGATTGCAATAATTACAGAGGGATTAGCTTATTAAGTGCCGTATGTAAAATATACTCAAAAATACTTATTCGTAGGGTAATGAAAATAACAGAAGCAAAGATTTGGGAAGTCCAAAGTGGGTTTATGCCAGGATGGTCATATATGGATCAAATATTTAGCGTAAGGCAAAGAACAAAAAAAAGTTTGAGAGTAGGAAAAAAAGTTTTCTGTGCATTTGTTGAACTAGAAAAAAGCTTCTGACAAGGTAGATAGAAGTAAACTTTGGGAAGTTCTGAAAGAGTATGGAGTCAATGGATGGATCCTACAAGCTATAAAAACAATATATACAGGTAGAAAAGCAAGTGAAAGAGTGAATGGGAAACTGAGTGACTGTTTCGATATTATTCAAGGAGTTAGACAAGGATGCGTTATGCCTTCATGGTTATTTGTATTATTTATGGACAGGTGTTTAAGAATGGCTCTTTTCGAGGAAGAGGATTGTGGATCTCGAAACAGTAAGGGTACGTGGGTTAGCGTTCGCAGATGATACGATTGTTATGGCAGAGTCAGTCGAAGACTTACAAAGAATCTTGAATAAACTAGATGCAAGCATGAAGAGCATGGGCCTCAACATTAACGCAAATAAAACAAACACTATGGTGTTCGAAGTAAAGAGTGAGAAAACACTATGCAATATTTTATTAAATGATGAGAGAATGTAACAAGTTGATAAGTTCGTATACCTTAGTAGCTTATTTACTAGGGACGGGGAGATAGATGAGGAATTAGATAGACGCATAAACGAAGGTAAGAAGGTTATTGGTAGAGGAGATCCCCTTATCAGAAGTAAAAATATATCAAATAAAGCTAAAATAGCAATACATAATTCTTTATTTGTACCGACTGTACTATACGGTAGCGAGGCATGGACTTATCAAGAAAAAGATAAGAGTAAAATTAACGCAATTGACATGAGATTCATGCGCATAATAAGCGGGAAATCCCTAATGGACAAAGTAAGTAACGAGATAATTCTAAAAGAATGTGGTGCAGAAGAGACGCTAGTAGACACGTGGGAAAGAAATCGATTAAGATGGTTCGGACATGTTGAGAGAATGCCAAATGAACGACTAACGAAACAAGTGTATCAAGGTAAAGTAAATCGCAGCGTGCCCAGAGGTAGACGGCGGAAAGAATGGTTAGAATGTGTGAATGAGATCTAGAAGAAACATAAGAAGTCACAGAAACAAGAGAGTCTGCATGAAAAAATGCATGGACATAAAAGAAGCTAGAGAAGTATGGCAGGACATGAAAGTATGCCGGCAAGTAATTAATAAAAAGAGTGTCAGTAGAGGAAATGACGCCTGAAACAAAAGACCTTGGCCACTAAAGGACCCAAGTGGAGAACCTTACATAACGACTTTGTAAGGATCTTCACTCGGGATGATTACTAGATAGATTGATGAGCAACCTGGGTCGGAGCAGTGTCGCGGAAGCGCGCGCATCTGTGTGTGTTTTCGTCTCAAATTTTTTCAGAATTACTTTTTTTGGTGTTTGTAAAATGGCGGACCAAAATATCTCAAAAACGTGGTTTTTTCACATGCTCTTCAGGTATACCATTTTTAAGGTGAAAAAAAACAATGAGAAACCCGATATTATTATTCAATTTGATATTTTTTGTATTTCTGGTAATAAATAAACTACTAAAATCCTACATTTCAAAATAGCAGATTCAAAATGGCGGCCAAAACATAGATTTTTTAATTTGTGTGTAATGTTCGTTTTAATATCGTAATATCGTTTCAATGTTCGCTTCAAAACCCTATTTTCAATAATACTTATTATTATATTAAAAATATCAATAGAGAGTCCAATATGGCGGATTAGTGCTTTTATGTTTTTAGTTACGCTTTTTAATAAAGAAATTAATAAATGATTAATTTCGTACATTTCATAAAACTGTTTCTGTTCATAAGAAAGGCAAAGACAATACAAATACCACATCAATTATTTAAGGGGTTTTTGAATATGCTTAATCCAAACATGCGATTAGTTTTGTAAAATGAGTTTGTTTAAACAATTTGTTTCAAAAAATTGCTTAAAAAAATTAATTTTCCAAAAGTAATAGCAAATTCAAAATCAGCGATGCCTCAAACCCTTAAAACTATATCTGGTTTATATAGTTCGTGGCTAAAAAATCTTATTGTCACAGGAGAGTTGAAAAGACTGAGATGGCGTTGTTCTTGTTATTATAAAATCTTTTTTTATCCGCCATATTGGACTCGCTATTGATATTTTTGAAACAATAATAATTAAGATTGTGGAAAATAGGTTTTTAAAACGAACATTAAAACGATATTACGATATTAAAACGAACATTACATACAAATTAAAAAATTTATGTTTTGGCTGCCATTTTGAATCCGCCATTTTGAAATCTAGCATTTTAGTAGTTTATTTATTGCCAGCATCACCAAAAATATCAAATAGAATTATAATATCGGGTTTTCCATTGTTTTTTTCAACTAAAGAATGGTATACCTGGAGAGCATGTAAAAAAACCACGTTTTTTGAGATTTTTTGGTCCGCCATTTTACAACAACAAAAAAAGTAATTCTGACAAAATTTGAGATGAAAGTACACATGTTAAAGATAATTTGTGCCAAATTTGGTGAAAAAAATAACCCGTTTACGAAATATGTAGGTGGTCCCATTGACATGGAATCAGTCCAAGGCCATTTGAAGGCAACCCCCGACACTTTACTGAAAACGGGTGTTTGGTGTATTATTAAATTTTTATTATTTTAAGGAATACCTGAAGTAGTTCTGACGATTGAAAGAAATTATTATTTGAAAAATCTCAAATTATAATATTTTGCCACAAAAATTGTTTATGATAATGGTAAATATAAACTTTTTAATTAGTTTTGTTATTATATGACATTCATAAATTAATGTGAATTCCTTCAAATTGTTGAATCCAAATAAAAAATTCCTTAAAATACAATGAAACTCTTTTATACCGCCGATTTTGGGGCTGACCTTGGTGCGAATTAACTCATTGTAGCCCGCTCCTTTTTTGTCTGTTCACGCTTAACTGCTCGCCTGAGTGACAACCGCGGACCCCGCAGCCCCCGCGCAGTTCCTCTTATACCCACCCACGGCGCGGCTTCAATTCTCGGAATGGCTATAGAAGGGAGGGCTATTAAAATGTTTCACTGTATTTGCAACTTTTAAAAGCTCTTAAAATTCCTTAGGAATTTTTTTTAATCCTGAAATTCTTTAAAATCTTTTAAGTTATTGAAGTCAATTGTCAATTTTTTTAAATCTTTTAAAATTCCTTTAAATCTGTTCCTTATAAAATTTTTTTAAGGCTCTTAAAAATTCTTCATAATTTTTTTAAATACACTAAAAATTTTTTTAACTCTTCAAATTACGGAAATACATTAAAAATTATCTTAGAATTTTATAAAATTCCCAGTATATTTCAATACCTTTGAAATCTTTTTAAATGTTTTGAAACTGCTTAAAGCTCTTAAGTTTCAATCGAATTTTTAAAAATAACCTAGAATCCTTTGGCATTCAAAATATTTGAATTTAAATAAAAATTCCCTAAAATATTTGAAACCCTTGAAAATCATTTGAAATATTTTAAAGCTTTTAAATCTCCTTATTATTTTTTGAATAACCTTAAAGCCTTTGGAATTCTTGAAATTATTGAATTCAAGTAAATATTCTCTAAAATATTTGAACTGCTTTGAAATCCTTTAAAATTGTTGGAAACTATTTGAAGGTCTTGAAATTCCTTGGAAATCTTTTAAATACCCTAAGATCCTTTAAAATTCTTTTAGGTTATTGAAGTAAATTAGCAATTCCTTGAAATCTTTTAAAAACCCCTAAAATCTCTCTGCTGCTTTAAAATCTTTTCAAATGCTTTGAAACTTTTTAAGCCTCTTAGAAATTCTTCAAAAAATTTTTATAAACCCTAAAATCATTAAAATCCCTTCAAATTACGGAAATCTAGTAAAAATAGCTTAGCATCTTTCAAAGTTCCCTAAATATTTTATTAACTTTAAAATCTTTTGAAGTATCTTTGAACTGTTTAAAGCTATTAAATTTTCACAGAATTTTCGAAAATAACCTCGAAACCTTTGGCATTCCATCAAATTATTGAATTCAAATAAAAAATTTTTTAAATATTTTACATGCTTTAAAATTATTTTAAAAATTCTAAATTACCTTAGTATTTTAGAACGTAGCCTAAAATCCTTTGGAATTCCTTCAAATTATTGAATTCAAATTCTTCAGAATTTTTAAAAACACCCTAAATGCCCTTAATATTTCAATACTTTTAAAATCTTTTTGAATATCTTCAAGCTGCTTAAAGCTGTTAAATTTCCATAGAATTTTTTAAATAACCTAAGAATCCTTTGGCATTCCTATAAGTTATTGAGTATTAGATAGTATTTTAAAAAGTTACATAAAATCCTTTGGAATTCCTTAAAATTATTGAATTCAAATGCAAAATTCCTAAACATATTGTAAACCATTTGAAATCATTTTAAATCACTTCAAGTTTTGTAAATCTCTTAAAATTCCTTAGAATTTTTTTAATTAGCCTAAAATCCTTTAATATCCTTCTAAATTATTTAAGCCAATTAAAAATTCCTTGGAATCTTTTAAAATTCCCAAAAAGATTGAAAATCCTTTGAAATCATTTAAAATCTTTTGAAACTTTTTAAAACTCTTAAATTTCCTTGGAATTCTCTAACATACTCTAAAATCCTTTAAAATCCTTTTAAATTATTAAAGTTGAAAATTCTTCGGAATTTTTTTAAATACCCTAGGATCTTTAATATCCATTACACATTTATTAGAATCTTCTAAAAAAAACTCTAAAATATTTCAAAATAATTCCAATTAACCCATGGGTTAATTTATTGAAATTAGTCAAAGGTCAATAATGAACAAAAATATAAGGTCAGAAAAACAGCTATGATTTGACATTTTAAAATTTCTAGATTACAAAACTAATAAATGTCTCAGGAAAAGTCTTTAATTTTTTTTTAAACCTCGAGAATGTATTAAAATAATTTTATTCACACTAAAAATGTTTAAAAAAATTTAATTTACCCGGAGGTAGACGACCATCAGTGGACATTCTGACTAGTGCAAGATCAGCTGGATTCCCGACAAAAGCTCCTGAACCACCAGCGAAAGCAGCCATGCCAGATAGAGCAAGAAAGCTGGGCTTGCTAGTATACTTCTCTCTGTTTGAATACAGTTTTTTAGGGTGAAATATTTTGTTTTATTAATTTTTTTGCTAAATTTATTATTGAATATTAAAATTATATTATTAAAAATGTTAGGTCATTTAAAATTAGTTTACCTCCAAATATCTTGAAGCTGATTATAAATGCCTAATCTGGTTGTTGTGTAAGTGGCCTGTCTAACAAGACTAGCACTCAATCCATCATAAAAATTAATTATCCTCTCGTTTTTTAAAATATGAAGAAATGTTTGCCGAATTGTGACTCTGTGTGTGCTGATTTGCATTCTATTTTTCACAACATCGGTTGGATGAACGCAACATACTCCACACATGCTGCAAAAAAATACTTAAAAAATAATTTAACCTATAGTGGATAGTCATTAATTAAAAATACTGATGTATGTAAAATAATAATTCAGTTTAAGTAATAATTTAGACACTACACGTGTTGATAAGTTGCAACTGAAATTGATATTTTTCTTTCATTTGTGCACTTAATTAATTATTATCCACTGTAGGAAGGTTTCCCCTATAAGACACTGGCTAGTATTCTGGAATTTTCGTAAAAACTATCAATGTAAAAAATAACAAAATTATCTCTTCCAATTCAGAAAAAAACTAGAAAACCAAAATATCCCGTCTAACTCAATAAAAATGTTTAAAATAAAGAATATCCTTCTTGCAATTAATTAAAAATTGAAAAAATGTCCCCCCTATTATCTTGAGAAAAATGTTCAAATGTTAATGTTATTTAAAAATTAAAAAATACTCTCTGTAAGTTCAGAAAAAATTATAATATTAAACATACAAAATTTCCTTATTTCAATTCAGATATTAATTTGAAAAATCCCTTCTCCAACTCAGAAATGAATTAAAGACAACAATGTTCTCCCCTACAATGAAATTAAAATGTTTTAAATTTCAAAATTATTTTTTCAATTTAGAATAATTTCGTATTTAAATTATTCATTAAAAAATAATTGAAAGTGTTAAAAATGCCAAAATTTGCTCATCTCCATTTGAATAAAGATGTTAAAAATAAAAAAATCTCTCTTCCGACTCAGAAAAAAAATATCAGTCAGAATGTTAAAAAATGAAAAAGTCCCTCTTCTAATTCAAAAACAAATTAAATAAAAAAATTCTTTCCTACTATTTCAAGTTTCATTTGAACAATAAAGAATGTCTATCTTCAAAAATAGAAAAAAAAATTGAAAATAAAAATACCCCCCTGTTTGCTTCAAAGAAATTTGAAAATTACAGAATTTCCCCCGCTCCATCAAATAAATTAAAATAATCAATACAATTTTTTAATAAAAAAATTCTCTTTTGCAGTTCATTAATAAATTATAAATCAAAAGTTCTTTTATTCTAACTTAATAAACACGTTAAAAATCGTTTAAAAAAACGTCCCTATTCCAATTCAGAAATAATATTTTTTTAATCACTTTTAAAATAAATATACACATTAAATAGCATAATTTACTCCGTTTCAATTAAATGAAAATGTGAAAAATAAAAAAATCTTTTTCTCGGCTCAGAAAAAAATTGTAAAAAAACCTACTTTTCACCTGAAGAAACTTTTCTAAAATAAAGAATATGCCCCGCTTTACCTTAATTAAAATGATAAAAGTGTTAAAAATGCCCTCTTCTAATCCAGAAAAAATGAACTACCCAAATTTGTTATCTTTCGATTGAATAAAGATGTTAAAAATAAAAAAATTCTCCGTTCCTATTCAGAAAACATTTAAATTTTAAAAGAAGAATCCAACTTAACAAAGTCCCTTTTCTAATTCAAAAAATAAATTAAATACCATAATACCTCATTCAATTCACAAAAAAGAAAATACTAAAATTTTCGTCTTTTCCAATTAAATAAAATTCTTAAAAATAAGAACATTTTAATCCAGAAAAAAAAACTGAAAATAAAAAATTAAACCTGTCAAATTTCAAAGGATTCCAAACCAAAATGATTTTATTTTCATTTAGCATCCTTTAAATTCAGAAAGATTTATGGTGCTCTGATGTTTTAGTTAAGTATTTAATGCTTTAATTTATATATATTTCAGGTGTAAAAGTTTTAATTTTCTAATTTTATTAACCCACACAAATTTTTGATAATCGGGAAAAGACCTGGAATTTTTTTATTCCAAGAACCCGCCTTTAAAACAGCTGTAGACAATCTTAATTTTACATTTTGTAATTTATTTCGTCATTACTTCAAAATATGGCGTAAATAAAAAAAAACGATTTTTCCTCTTCTCAAGGTCAATTCCAACAACCGATATTCTATAAAGTTTTTCTTAATCAAGTAAAATTGTTTGAAAACTATAAAATGCTAAGAATTAAAAAATTTGTTATAAGGGATTTGTAAATTGTTTATGTTTTTCATATTAGGAAATTAATATCGATAATGACCAATTTTTTATATTCAACTACAAAACTTGTGGAAATAAAAAAATTGAAAAAACAAGAATTCTACTATCAAATTTGGTTTATTTATTTTTTTTTGTAATTTCCCAGATGTTCTTACATAAATTTGAATTGTTCACATGTAAAAAAATAGTGGCGTGTTTCTCTGTTCGAGAACGACTAATTTCATGAAAAATACTTTCTTTCAAATGATAAATAAGTAAATATCCCTTTAATCAAACACAACACAAAGCTAATTCTTGTTAATATTTAAAAAAATTTAAATAGATAAAAAAAGTTCTAACATATAACCCTCCTGTATTATCTTAACTTTTTTTAAAATTATAAGCTTCTCTTGTACCCCCCCCCCCCCCCCCCCCCCCAAAAAAAAAAAAACGTTACATATTATATGGTGGACCTCTTATTGCTTTTTATTAAATTTAAATAAATGCTTGGATTTAAATAAATTATTGCTAATTTTGTAAGGACAACATAGGACGACAGAAAAATAACAAAAAATAAAATTCAAAACACTGTAAAATTCCCGAAAAGAATATTTCAAATAGAAAAATCCCGATTTTATAAAATTTCCAAAATATAAAAATTCCCAGTTGGGAAATTCCCGAATTTGAACATTTCTGACAGTTTATAACACTACCGAATCTGAAAATTTCCGGATAATAAACTTCCCGGCATAAAATTGCCGAATTATAATGTATCCAATACTTTCATATTTCTGACATTAGGCAATTTCCGAATTTAAACAATTAAAGCAATTATTTTCTAATCAATATTATTTATTTATTTGAAATACAATAATGAAATATTATTGTCCTTCTATTATAAATATCTTACACTGATAAATAGTTGCTTTTTTTTGCAATTACTATTATTCTAAATTCAAACAAGAGCTTTAAAAAAATACATTGAATACAAAAAAGTTGGAATTTTCGCAGTATCGGATATTTTATAATTCGTCAATTTTCTTTTGAAAATTTTTGTTTTCGGGAATTTTTGAATTCGGCAGTATTATAAACTTTGGAGGATTTTATTAGGAACGACTCAAAGATCCCGAAAAATAAAAAATCCTGAATAATAACATTCCCCATAGAAAATTATCAAATTATAAAATATAAAAACCAGAAAATTCCCAAATTATAAAATTTCCCATTTTAAAGTATTCAAAAATTATTTTAAATAAATATTATTTATATATTAAAAATACAATGATGACATATTTTATGAACAAAATATTTTTAATGCTTCAAGTTTCTAATATTATTGATTGAATTCAAAATAACATTAATTGAAAAAGCTTTCACCCATAAATATATTTTTTTAAATTAATTTTTATTTTACATTCAAACAATAATTTAAGAAGCTTTATTTTTTAAATAATTTGTCTTAAATATTTCATTATTGTATTTTTAATATATAAATAATATTTATAATTAGAATATTTTATAATTGGAAAATTTTCTAGTTCGAATACATTAAAATTCGGCAATCTTCTATCGAGAATTTTATTATTCGGTAATTTTTAAATTCGCTTATATTACAAACTATCCGGAATTTTCTAATTCGGGAATATTATGAACTGTTCAAGAAGTTTATTTTCAGGAATTAAAAAATGTGCAGGTATTTTATTCTTTGGGAAATTCATAATTTAGAAATTTTATTACTTGTAAATTTTCCAATTCGGTAACTTTATTATTAGGGAATTTTATTATTCAAGAATGATATTGTGCGGGAATTTTCAAATTCGGGAATATTATTTTTCGGTATTTTCGGTTGTCCCTTTTATTATTGTATTTATTTTATTATTTTTACATTTTAGCAATTTTATAATCTCAGGAATTTTCTATTTCGAATATTTTATTTTTCGGGAATTTTAGAGTTTCGAGATATTTGCTTTTCGGAATTTTTCAATACAAAAACATTCTGTACAACTCTACTGTTTTTAAATTTTTAAGTAAACATTTCAACAGCTGAAATATTGTTAACATAATTTTTTGACACATTTTTTAACTCTTTATTTGAGAATTACTTCCTTATTTAAAAAATTTGAAACAATCGAGTAGTAGTGAATGATTTCTCTGAAAAAACCATGATTTCTTAAAATGCAACCATTTTTTTAAATGCGTAAGAAGCGACAATAACAAAAAACTCAATTACAAAAACTATTATTAAAATAAATATTTTTCGTAAGTTTTAACCATTTTTCATACAAAAATCTTGGTTTTTCTTTAATAAGAAATAAATCGTTTCATTTCTTAAAATCATGAAAAATTTGTTTGACAGACCTGATTTTTAACATGACAACTGCCTTAAGAATTCCAATATAAAATTCTTTAATTTAAAATGTCGCAAAATTGAAATTATTCAGTTTTAACAAATTACACAATTCTTATGAAATACAAAAATAGAAATGACAAATCAATAATTACCCAGCTAATCCAGCATTTAGAAAATTTATAACTGGAGGTATGGTTTTTGGTTTTGCGTCATTTGATTGATCAGACATTTTAGTATTCTAATGAAAATATTCTTTAAAAAAGAGACTCTTTTCTTAATTTGGCTTTCACATACCTTGAGATTCAAAGTTTTTTTCTAAACACTTTCATAACCTAAGAACTCAGTGAAATCTAGTAATATTTTAGCTATCTTCTAAGACTCACTCAAAGATTACTAAAATATTACTACTTTTCACTTCATTTTCCGGAGGTACGTGGCGCTGATTATCGAATTTCGCTTTGTGATTGTTTTAAATCGTATTTAAATAATTACAATTAAAACAGAAGTTCCAATTAATCTTAATTTTAATTAGCAACAAATTCTTATTCTCTATAACTTAATTATAATAATTAAATTAAATAGTTTACAGAAAATATGAAAAATAAATATAGAAGTTTCATTATAGTAAATGGAAAATTTATGTTAAAAAGAAATACTATTTCAATTATTTCATCAAAATTTGTTTGAATAATCAAAATTTTATCATATTTAAATATTTTTATAACTATGCAATCTTTTTCACTGTTGTAAAAAGTATTTATTTTTTACCAGATATTATTATATTTAACATTAGTTTGATTTAGAAAATAATAAATGATCGTCGCCTGTCATTCAAAATTGGAAGTTTCATATCATTTAAGAAACTTGTCAAATTTTATTGTCATTGCGCACGTTTTTTTTAAGTATCATTAAAATTTGTAGTATAAAATTATGTATTGGTCATATTTAGATGAATATTGCTCGACTTCCAGCAGCGATTCAGGAGAATTTCTGGATTCTATCAGTTCCAATCAAGATTATGGCGATTTTCAAAAAAATTCAGTGCCAAAAGACGACACATTTTCGGAAGAAAGATGTATTTATCAAGATGATAAAATACTTTGTCGAACAGAACGAAATTGCAGTCCTGTTGTTCAAGTACTGAAATGAACCTGATGAAAATTTATCTTGTAAAATATATTTAGTGAAAAAATTTAAATAACAGCTTAGGATTTTAAAAATTTTTTGGATTGCTTCTCATATCCATGACTAAAAATTGAAATTACTACCCAATTTTATAGAGTATACAAATTTTTATTATTATTTCATATTTTGCAACTTCTTCATATTTTTATTTCAAGCTTATTTCATTCAAATCTTTATCCAGGGAGGACATTTAAATTGACAGAAAGAAATTCCCGGGTATTTACTGCTTTTTTCTCGTTTCAAAACATTTTTCACGGTCATTCGAACACAAAATTAAAACTCTTGTAAATTTTAAGCATTTAACATTAAAGCTTAAATATTTGTATTCAAACACTCAATAATTTATACCTTCAAAATGAAAGCTTTTAAAAATTATCAATTAAAGATTTTTAAATTAAATACTGTTAATCTACCAAATTAAAAATTTCAAACATACATGAATTGAACAGTTCAAAGATTTCTGGCTAAAAAATATAAATCTCTGCTATTATTTTTAATGCCGTGAACTTAAGAATGAATTAATTAAAGTGTTCAAAATTATATTATTTCAAACAATTTTAATTTAGAAATATTAAAAATTGAACGATTTAAATTTTATTTTGAACAGAAAATGTGTTAAATTATAAGTTAAATTATCTTTATTTTAAGTTATTTCATATTAATAAACGGTCACTTATTATTTATACATCAAAATTTGTTTTTTAAAACATTTTTAAATAATCTTATGAAAATTAGTTTTTACTAATATTTTAAATTTTCTATGAATCTTTAGAAAAAATGTATTTTCTTAAAAACTTTCAGAATCCTTAAAAAGCTTCAACATTTCATTTTGAAATCTTCAAAGATCTACATTTCGGTCGACATTTTTTTAAATCCTTTTAAATTATTTTAACATTTTTTCAACACTTTTTAATATCTTTTAAAATGATCTTCCAGATTCATTTTTTACCATTTTTAAAATGTTAAGATATCTTTTCTAATCTTTTTAAATATTCTCCTGATATTAATTTTTCAAGATAAAAAACCTTTTTAAATTTTCCCACGAAAAAGAACATTTTTTTACCCTCTTGAAACCTTTCAAGGTCATTAAGAAGCTTAGGAAATTCTATTTAAAAATTTTTTAAAACCTATATTTTTGTTTTTAAAAAATCCTGCATAATTCAAGGATTCTTTTTTTTCATTTGGAAATCTTTTGATAATTGTTAAAATCTTTTTAATAGACTCCTTTAAATTAATTTTTTTTTTAAATTGTATTTTCTTAGAACTCTTAGGAAAATTTTGTTATTACCTTGAAACCTTCTAAAATGCTTAAAAAGTTTCCAAATCTTTTCTTCGAAAAAAAAACCTTTTATATTTTCTCATTATTCTTACAAAAATTTTTGTTTTGTCTTGAAACCTTTCAGAGTCATTAAAAAGCTTCAAAATTGTATTTGAAAATCTTCAAAAATCTACATTTTGTTTTTAATTTTCGTCGAAATCTTTTCAAATTTTTAATTATTTTGATTTTTTTAAACCCGTAAATGTCTTTTAAACTAATTCGAATTTATTCTACAATTTTTAAAAATCATGCATAATTTCTCAGGAACCTTAAAAAAGTTTTTTTTTCTATTAAAACTTTTCAACACTCTTAAAGAGCTCACATTTTTTATCTAAATCTTCAAAACTTTACATTTTTTGTAAATTTTTAGAATCTTTTTTAGTTTTTGATTATTTAAAAAAATTTCAAAACTTATAGGTATCCCTTAAACTTACACATCTTTTTTATAAATTATTAATTGTTCAATTGTTATTTATTCAATAAAAGATTTCAAGTTGAATCTGTTAAAAATTATACCTGTTTATTTATAATTTAATATTATATAAATACCTATGATACAAATACCTATTTATTTATCATTTAATATTATTTTTTAAATGAATATTAAGATGACCTTTTTTCAAGGAACCTATGTCAGAAAATGATTTAACAGAATGTTTGAGAGTGGGCGAGGACATGCAATCGATTTTGATTAGAAAAGACGAATATATATCAAATCTCAAAAAATTATTATCTTGTCAACGAGAGCAATTGTATTTTTTTTTAAAGATGTCTATTGATGAGAACACGCTGGCGCCACTAAAGGATACAGTATGATTTTTCTTAATTAATATTTTTTAGAATCAATGTTTAAATATAAAATAGTGAATTTCGCAGAGAATTTTCATTTTGACTATTATTTTTTACAAATGTTATAAAATTTTGTTAACAAGTTCCTTCCTATAGTGTCAAGAAACTGACGCACTTTATGATAACGAAAACCTTTCATTGGCTTTGGATAGATTTAAACACAAAAATAATTTTCCATCAGAACAAACTTTACTGCGAGAGGATATTCTAAAAAGTCTAATGAGATTAGAGAGGCTTATTAAATATCAGGTATAATAAATGAAAAATTGTATCTGAAATTAAAAAAAAAAATTAAGTAGATATAAATGCTTTTTCTTTTCACAGGAAAAGTTGTCGAGAAGTTTAGAAAATGATTTTTTGCAATCTCCCGTAAAAGAAAAAATAGATGCCATCGAGATGTATCAGTTCAAAAATCACGTAAGTAAAATTTTTTATATATTAATAAAAAAAAACTACAATTTTTCTATATAAATTGAAAAGAATTAAACTATTATTAGTAAAATAATATGGACAAAAACCGGTAAAAAATGTTTCGCAAGAATAACGAAAAAATTTCTGGTACCATCAATAAGTTTTCTGAAAAAATTAAAAATGATTTTGGTTTTATTTTAAACTACACATAGTAAGTTTTGAAGATTTTAGATAAATTTTAAAAAGTGTCGATTTTTGAAGATTTTAAAAAAATTAGCTTCTTCAGAATTAAAAAATTTTTAACTAGTCAAAAAAAAATGTCTTAAGATTCCGTGAAAATTAAAAAAGATGTTATGAGTTACAAACATTTTTAATATGTAGATTTGCAAAGATTTTTAAAGAAGAAGCTTCTTCAGAATTTCGAAAGGCCTGCGGAATGTACAAATGTTTTTTTACTTTTTTAAATGAATTTTCAGAGAAAATTCAAAAAGACTTTAAAACATTATTGAATTCGATGCAAACAATTTTTAAAGACATTTACAAGGCTTAGATACTTATGCAGAATTTTTTTTTAATTGCAGTGAAACTTCGAATAATTTTTGAAGATATTAAGCAGGTTTAGAAATTTTTAAATAATTCAAAAATAATTTTTAACTTTTGAAGATTGAAATTTTGTTGTTAAATGCAGATTTTGCATATTGTAAAAAAAACAGAAGCATCTCAAGGATTTGTATAGGTTTCTAAAAAATAATATAAATTATTTAAGATTCCTGGGAAAATTTTAAAAAAATCTTAAGAAAATAAAAAAAGATTTCAAAACGTTTCAAATTATTTCGAAAAAAAGTATACAAAAATTTAAAACAAGGGTTTTTAATTTTTGAGATTACAACCTTTTTAAAAAATAGAGTAAGTTTAAGAGAGATTTATAATTTTTCAAAAGATTCAAAAATAAATTTAGATGAGAAGAGGAATTTAAAAATTTTGTGAAGCTTTCAAGATAATATTTTAAAGATTACTAGGGAAATTTCTAATAATATTTTTTGATTTTGAAAAATAAATTTCAAGAAATATTATTATATAATATTTTTTTAATTGCAAAAGATTTCCAGAATCTTCGAAAAAGAATTTGGAAGACTGAAAGAAAAAATGTTAAAAGTTTGCAGAATATTTAAACAATTAAAAAAAAATGCCAATCATTTTGAAAGATGTTTAGAGGATGTTTTTAAAATATCCAATAATAATTTGAAATTTAAAAACATTTCAAAAAATGTCAAACAAAATGCAGGCTTTTGAAGATTTTGAAAAACAATAAAAGATTTTTGAGGATTTTGGAAATGTTCAAGAAAACTAGCAAAAAAAATTAAGATTCCTGGGAAAATTCTCATTAATTTTTGATTTTGAAATAAAATTTAAAAATATTTTTAAACGATAGAAAAGATTTATCAAATTGCCGAAAAGAATATGTACGATTATGCCTTTTTATTAATTATGAAAGATTTTTCTTAATTTCAAGGAAAAGTAAAGTTAGTTAAAGAGATGTTTAGGAATGATCGAAATTGAAACTTTTTCCAAATTTCTAAAAGTAAATTAAAAAACTTTGCTTAATTTTTTCTAGATTAATTTTCAATATATCTGAAATCTTCAAAAACAGATATTTAGAATTTTTCAAACGATTCAAAAATATTATTTTGAAAGAAATCAGCTTTTTAAGAATCTTGTAAACTTTCAAGAGAATAATTTTCAGATTCCTAGGAAAATTTAAAATAATACTTTTTGTCTTTGAATTTTTTTAAATTTCAAAATACTTCAAAAGCTTTCCAGAATCTTAAAAAAAAGAATCTGGAAGACTTGAAGAATTTTTAAAAATATTTCAACATCTATAAACAATTTTAAGAAAAATTCCAATAATCTAAAAAGATATTTAGAAGAAGTTTTGAAAAGATTAAAAAATAATTTCAAATTTAAAATGATTTTAAAAAATTTCCAACAAAATGCAGATTTTTTAAGATTTTGAAAAAAACAAAAGGATTTTTGAGAATTTTGAAAGCTTTTAAGACAATAAACCAATATTTTAAAGATTTCTGGAAAGACTCTAAATAATTTTTGATTTTGAAAACTTAATTTTGAAATAAAATTTAAAAAGATTTCAAAACGATTGTAAAGATTTATAAAATTTCCCAAAAAAATCTGGACGATTATAAGTCTTTTTTTAAGCTTTAAAGATTTATTTTAAATTTTAAGGAAAAGTCAAGTTAGTTAAAAAGATATTTAGGAATTGTAGACATTTAAAAGACATTCAAATATTTTTAACCTTCAAAACATTTCCGCAAATTTATAAAACAAAAATTTATTTATTTCAAATTTCTAAAAGTAAAGTAAAAAACTTTTTTTTAATTTTTTCTAGATTTTTTTTTAATATATTTGAAGACTTCAAAAAAAGATACTTAGAATTTTCCAAAACGCTCAAAAATATTATTTAAAAAAAACCTTTTAAAGAATTTTGAAATCTTTCAAGAGAATATTTATAAGATTCCTAGGAAAATTTTAAATTATATTTTTTGTTTTAAAATTTTTTAAGTTCAAAATATTTCCAGAATCTTGCAAAAAGAATCTGGCAGACTTGAAGAAATTTTTCTAAATTTTGCAGGATATTTAAATAATTTAAAAAAATCAAACAATTTTAATAGCTGATTAGAAGAAGTTTTGCAAAGATTAAAAAATAATTTTTAATTTAAACAGATTTCAAAATATTTCAAACAAAAAGCAGAAGTTTCATAAAAATAAAAGCTTTTTGAGAATTTTGTAAGTTTTCAAGGCAATAAAAAAATATTTTTAAGATTCCTGGAAAAATTCTAAATCATTTTTGATTTAAAAAAATATATTGATTTAATAAAATTTAAAAAGATTTTTTTGAATAACTGATATTCAATTTATATTTTCAGGATATCTTCGAGAATAAAATGTTAAGCGGAACGCAACAATTGTTTCAAAGTGTCGAGACCCTGAGAATTCAATTAAAACGAATCGGATTAATTGAGGATGAACGAATTCATTTGATTGAACGAGTTTATTCATTACCTTCTAGTGAGAGACAATATTATGCACATTTGATGATGCTAGAAAGAGAAAAAATTCGAATACGCGAGGAAATCGAGGAACTAAAAGAGCAACGAAATAACCTTAGAGAAACCACACAAATTTTACAAGAAACTGTCGGATCTAAGGTTTATTTTCTTTAATTAAATCGAGTAGCTGTTTTAAACGAGAAAAATTTCCCGGTTTTTTCCGGGTTCGCAAAAATTTTCACGGATATCTTAAAGCTGAAAACTTTTACATGGAGTGAATCAAAACTGAACTGCAGATTAAAGCACTAAAAGTGAAAATCTTTTGAATTTTAAACCAAAATTACGTATTCAAAAATGTTATGTAAAATTATTTAATGCAAATGGTCAATCATTTAGAAGTATAAGGTAGAACTATTTTAACATTTTTTAATTGAATTTTTTAAAATTAAATGCCGCTAAATTACAAAATTTTAAACTGGTATACATTTATTAATAATTTGCAAAGTTTCTGCTAACAAAATATAAATCCATGCTATAATTCTTAATTTTCTAAATTAATGAATGAATTAAAACAATTCGTAAATGTTGAAAATTATTTATTTTTTAGTAATTTCACGTTAGAAACGTTAAAAATGGAATTTTTAAATGGAACAATTAAAAGTCTAAATTGACTATTTTGAAATTTTAACGATTCAAGACCTTCAATCTAAGTTTTTCTTTTTTTTTTATTAGAAAATTGCAAACTGAATGGATTAAAAATAGAATATTTTAGACTCAGGCAATATTTGAGTAGAATTGAACCGCTCGCGACCAAAAGGGGACACGGCCGGATTCAGCCTGAGAAGTATTGTCCTGAGTGTCAATTTTTAAAATCCTTCTAATTTTAATTTTAAAGACTGATACTTGTAGAGAATTTCAAGGCGCATCTTTTTTTCCTTTTGCAAAAATTTATAGGTTTTGTAGCTTTTAAGATAATTGATAAAAAGTGGATTTTTTGAAAACGAAAAATTCCAATCTTTTTTCACTTCAACTCGAGCTAATTTAGCTAATTTTCATCATTTCCCGATTTTTCCAATAAAAAGTAAGTGTTTAAGTCCTCTGAAACTATCTAAGAAAGAAAAACAAGAATATTGTAATAAACAAAAAAGTTATTAATTTTTTTTGCGGCAATGCAAAAATCATGGATTTTAACCTTCAAGCGCCTCGTTTATCGAACGAATTTTAAGCTACGGAAAGCTTTTAGTGAGAAAGTTGTTCATTAAGGTTCAAAGAAGTTTTCTGGAAAGTTTTAGATCAATTGGATTAATAGTTCCAAAATGATGAATGTTTTAAAATCCAAGCGGTAATCTTGACGCTGCCCAAAAACATGCCTGGCCGGCAACGTTACGCGCTGCAGCGAACGACATGAAGGTCAAGTCAATCTTACCAAAACAAATGCACAACAGTAACTCCAGATATTATCATTAAAATAATTTATTTATTAAAC
>NC_046662.1:56850193-56856878 GCF_010883055.1 Belonocnema kinseyi | reverse complement strand
AAATTCACCTGCCTTAGCAGAAATTACATCTTTATTTTATGAAAATGCCACTATTTGTCTGAAAATGCTATTTTGTTGTTGAAAATTTGACTATTTCGTAGAAAATGTAATTTTTATTTAAATTTATTATTTTGATGTTAAGAAGAGAACTGAAATCTGACCCTGGATGAAAATTCAACTTTAAAAAAAAAATTTCTTTTTAATTAAAAAATCATCTGTTTTAAGCGAAATTTTATCTTTCTTCGATAAAAATGCAACTGTTTGGTTAAAAAATTAAACTATTTAGTTAAAAAGTCATACTTTTTGTTGGAACATTCTGTTTTTTTGAAAATTTAACTATTATGTAGGAAATTTACTTTTTGTTTCACATTTATATTTTCGTGTTGAAAAGTGAACTAAAACCTTTTTTGGATGAAAGTTTAACTTTAAAAAATATAATTATCCTCTTTCGTTAAAAATTCATTTGTTTTAGTACAAATTTCATGTTTCTTAGATGAAAAGTCAACTATTTGGTAGAGAATTCAACTATTTTGTAAAAAATTTTTCCTTTTTGGTTAAAAAATTTTTCTTTTTAGATTGAACATTCAATTTTTTTCGTAGAAACTTACTTCTTATCTAAAAATTAAGATTTTTATCGTTAAAAGTCAACTGAATTTTTTTAACAAAACATTCAACTATTTTTTTGAAAATTAATCTTTTTTATTTAAAAATTTATGTGTGTTGGTAAAAATATAATTTTTGTATGAAAATGCATGTTTTTGGTTAAAAATTATTCTCCTTTGCTTAAATAATTTTTTTTGCTACCAACTTAACTGATTAGTGGAAAAGCCTTTTTTTTGTTTAAAATTAATTTTTTAACTGAATATGTAAGTTTTCTATTTTTTTAAGATTTAACTTTTTTGTTGAAGATTCTGCTTGTATAGCAAGAAAATTTTTGGTTTGAAATTTCGCGTTTGTTGGGTAAAAATGAATCAGTTTCGTGGAAAATTAATTTTTTGCTGAAAAGTCATATTTGTTTTTGAAAATTCATTTTTTGTAGAGAAAATTCGTCTTTTTTATTTTGAAATTCTTTTGTTTTTTGTATATTTTAAAAATATTACAATATTAAAATGCTAGTCTTTGAATATTAATGATAAAGGAAAATGAAAAATGGGCCCCAGAAAAATCACGAAAAATGAATGGGAATTTTGGAAATTAATTCTTGCGGCCATCTTCTAAATCCCGAAATTATAAAATAATACTAAAAAATTCTTTCAGCAAAAAAATGTGCAGCAGTTGTAAAATCGCGTTCAGGGGAGGAAGAGTTGAGGATTAAAAAAGCATTAGAGGAAAAGGAAGCTGCCGAACAAGAAAAGAGAGAAAGTCGAAAACGATACGAGGAAAAACTGCGTTCAGAAATGGAAAAATACAGACAGGAACTCGCTATCTTGCAGGAAAAGCAGAAAAAAGACGAGGAAGACCTCAAAAGCTGGGAAATGCTGCAAAGATTGAAGAGAGACGAATTCAACAAAGAAATCGCTGCAAAGGATTTTGAACTGGAAAGATTGAGGAAACAAAAAATCGCTGAAAGTCTCCGGAGACAAATTGTAAGGAATTATTTATCTTACTTTGTTTCCTAGACTGTTATACGCGCAGCCACCTTTTTTATTAATTTGTATAATTTACCCAATTTTAGAATAACTTTTTATTTGCTTAAAGTTTCTGGCGACTTAAATTCTTGTTGAAATTAGATTCTGAAAGTATGTAAATATTCAAATAATTTTTATTTTATACATTTTTAACTCATTTTTGAAATTTTAATTTATCGATAACCTTTTAAACTAAATTCAGAAATTTACAGGGTGGCGACTTGACCGGGAAAGACCGGGAAATGACCGTGAAAAAAAACAACCGGAAATTTAATTTAAAAAACGGGAATTTACTTCTGATTGCAGAAAAATTCCAATTTTCAAGTTACATTAATTTTTTTTTATTTTGGATTACAAGAAAAACATTTTGCAATTTTTTGCTCTGTGAAATTTTTTTCACTGACAGGTTTGATAATTGAATTGATGACATTTCAAGCATATAAAGACAATAATTTTCTAAAACAAAAAATGAAATCATCATGTTTTATTCATTTACTCCTAATTTATCCAGACTTCGAACAGGAAATTTCAGAAAATAATTCAAGTTTTTATTTTAGACTAGGGATTTTTCGTGAACAAATTTTTTACGATTTATAATTCGAATTTAGAAGAAAGGAATTTAAAAAAAATCCTGTGTCAAGTCAGAATTTGTCACAATTTGAATGCTCCCTATTTCAAATTTTAGATAAAGAAAGTACTTCAAGTAGTTTTTAGAGTAGAAGTAATATTTCAAAAAAGAAATATTGCTAAATTATAATAGAAAAATGGCTACAACATTGTTTGTTACAAATTCAACTATTTGGTTAGAGTTAGACTCTTTTGTTAAAAATAATTTTTTGCTTTATCATTTTAATTGAAAATTCATCCCTGGTAGAAAGTGTATCTACTTTGTTGAAAATAAATTTTTTTGACTGAAAATTCAATGATTGCAGTACAAAATTGAACTATATTTCCTAAAATACATTTTTTTGGTTAAGAATTAGATTTTTGTTAAAAAAATGTCACTATTCTATTTTTGTTGGAAAAGTATCTTTTTTCAAGAAATATTCAACTATTTGGTTGAAAATTGATACTTTTTATTCAGAAATTAAACTGTTTGTTTGATGATAAATATTTTTCATTTTAGTTGAAAATTCATCGTTCAGGTTTGAAATAAAATTACTTGGATAAAAGTTAAAGTTTAATAATTTTAATTCAAAATCAATCTCTGGTTTAAAATGTATTTCATTTGTTGAAAATCAAATTTTTTAACTACAAATTCAACTATGTCAGTAGAAAATTAAACTATTCTGCTTGAAATACATTTTTTTTTCGAATTCGATTTTTCAAAGAAAATTTAAAAATTCTACTTTTGGTTGAAAATTGACATTTTTTATTTATGAATTAAATCAGTTGTTTGAACATTTATAAAGTTTGTAAAAACTTGATCTTTTTTGTAGAATATTAATCTTTCTGGTGGAAAATACATCAGTGTATTTGAAAATTAATTCCTTCAACTGAAATTTTGAATGTCAATTTTTGGATAAAAAATCATCTTTTATGTTAAAAATAAAATTATTTGGTTGAAAGGTAAATTAATTTGTTCGAAATTAATTTTTTCTGGTTAAAGATTCATCAATTTAAATAAAAATTCATCCCTTCGGTTGAGCATTCGTTTTCTAGCTAAATATTTAATTATTTGATTTTTGGTTGAAAAAATTATCTTTTTATTTGAAAATTCATGTTTTTGGTTTAAGATTCAACTATTCCAGTTAAAAAGTAATCTCTTTATTAAAAAAATTCAAATATGTTTGAAATTTTTTTTTTTTGGTTAAGAATTTTTTTTACTTATTGGTAAAAATTAATCTTCTTGTTTGAAAATTCATCCTTTCAGTTGAAAATTCAACTATTTCAGTTAAAGATTTCTGATTTTGGTTGAAAATTCACTAGTTTGTTTAAAAATTGAACTATTTGGTAAAGAATATGCTGTTTTTTTCTTGAAAATTAATAGTTTCTTATCTGAAAATTTAACTATTACATTTTTTAAATTGAGAATTTATGTTCTAGTTCCAAATTCAACTATTCCAGTTAAATATTTGTAAATTCCATTGAAAATTCATCACTTTGTTTAAAAATTGAACTGTTTTGTTGGACATTTGCTTAACTTTGCTTCGCATTATCCAATGTGTACTAAAATTGGTGTCATCTTTGGTTTGGTCGACGGAGCGATAAAATTTTCAGATAGTAGATTTCACAATGAAAATTTATGAATTGTTAAAAATATCTTATTAAAAATGGTTACCACATAGATCTGTTAAAACTAAAGACAACTGAAAATTACAAAACTATTACAAAAAGAATAAATACAAATGAACAAACTATTGATCAAAAGAAAATTATAGTAATGCCATTTATTAATGGTTTTGATGAGATTCTTTTCAGAATTTTCACTAAAAAAAGTAATATACGAATTGCTTTTTCTGTTGAAAATACTTTTAACTTCAACATTAAAGACATTAAAATTTTAATATTGAAACAAATGAAGAAAAAAAGATTAACTCTTGAAATTATTTATATTAAGGACGAAATAAACGCCATACATTACAGAAATGACATCCAAAACTTGAGTATTATATATCACAATATTATTTCTCAAATTAAAATTAAAAAATTGTCCTTTTTCCCGGTCAAATAGTATCACATGACTTATCACATGACTTATTACATAACCTCAAAATACTGTAACCCATAAGTGTCACTTGCCTGTCTGTTATTACTTTCTTAAAATGAAACTAAACAACTTAAAATAATCCAGGATTTACTCCTGAGATTATAAACAATACTTTCTTATAATAATCTACAATTATTTTTAACACAAAAACAAACATAATCTACTGAAATGTCATAAATTTCAAAAAAACTTTCAGCGTCTTTTAGTGGTTATAGAGTTACTCCAATTTATATATACAAAAAAAACTCTTTTCAAAATTATTATTTTAATATGTATTTATAATTAAAACTGTTATTTATAAAATACTTCCAACTATCTTCAGTTTCAAAAACCAGGTAAATATATTGTCTCTTTGAAGGTTAGATTTCTTCACTACATCATGGCATGGCCTTTATAAAACTATAGTGGACAATGATATTTGTAAAATATCGTGTTTTTCTAGCTCCAACAAACTTTTCTTAAGAAATACAACTACGATTTAATAAGGGTACAGATCTGTACCGAAAGCGTCATTTCAATAAGATTTTCAAATAAATACGCTACCACTGGTATTAGCAACAAACGGAGAAATTGCATTCATTTACCAGTCCAAATTAAAATAATATTCTTTAAATTATTTTATTAAACACGAAAATTATTTTTTGTTTTGTTTTTAAAATTTAATTTCCTTACCTGAAAATTTAACAAGTCGATTTCTAATTAAAATTTATTTTTTGTCGTTCAAAATTAAATTATTTCTGTTAAAATTCTCTATTTTGTTCAAAAATTGTATCTTTGGTAAAAAATTTATCTTCTTGTTTGAAAATTCGTCTTTTTGGTTAAAGTTTCATCTCTTGTAGTTGAAAATTGATTATTTTAATTGAACAAAATTTGTAACTGACAATTTAACACTTTCATTTTAGGTTGAAAACGGATCTTTTTAGTTTACAATTTAATTAATCTGAAAATTGATCCTTTTTGGTCGAAATTTATCTATTTAGTACCCAGATTTATTTTTTCTAAATATGCATTGAATTTTAAGTATAAGAAGATAAAGTACTATGAAAAATTATACCTAAAAAAAACAAAAAGAACGGGCATTGTCAGGAAATTTTTCTCCATTATTTGAATAGAAACACTGAAAACATAAATCGAAATAATAATCGATAATCGATCAAATTTGCCTAAATTAATCGATTAATTTATTAATTAGTTTTGCCTAAATATGCATTGAATTTTAAGTATAAGAAGATAAAATACTATGAAAAATTATATCTGGAAAAAACTGGGAATTGTCAGCAATTTTTTCCAGGATTTGAGTAGAAACACTGAATACATAAATCGAAATAATCGATCATCGGTAAAAATAGGAATCTACCTTTTTTTTTTACTTTTGTAGATTTTAGTTTTAAATTACCTTTCGAATTTAGGAAAAATACTACCTGTACTTTTGTTTTTGCAGGCATTGCGAGAGGCTGAGCAAAAACGATTGGCATTATTGGATGTTGATGATGTGAATAAAATTATTGAAAAAACGAATGAGAAAGTTCTTCGATATGGAGAAGAAGTTATCAAAGAATCCGAAGGCGTCAGACCCCTTTTTCCAATCATTAAAGTTGTTGAGGTAAATAACAAATTTATTTTTCAGGGATCACAGTTTCTTCAATTTTTTACCTAATTCACATTTTCAAAGTCAAAATTTCTAAAAATTGAGGAAAAAAGAGATTTTCCACAAAATAAAGAAATAAATTCTTTAAATAAAAATAAATGTAGGTACCAATATTAAATTCAATTTGAAAAGCTTTACATTCCTAACATTTAAAGTAAAAATATTGTTTAAAAAATTTAATGAATTCTGAATGACAAGTATAATAATAAATATTTTAACAAAAAAGATTTCAGTTTGAAATTAAAAACAATTTAATTTATCCAAACTGACTACTCTTGAACAAAACCGTTGAATTTTGATACTAATTTCTTAACTTTTAAGCCACGAAGACTGATTTTCTTCAAAATAGTATAATTTACAACCCGAATTAATAAAATTGTTTAATTTAAACAAAAAATAGTTTTCTAGAAATCAATTAAATTTCTAACCCTTAAATATAAATTTTCAAACAAATATTTGAATTTTCTACCAAATTGATAAAATTTTTAAGTAATTGTTTAATTTTCAACAGCAAAAAAAGAAGAAATTTAAAAAATTAGTACAATTTTTAAATAAAGAGATGAATATCTAACAAGGAGAGATTTGTCAGACAAGAAAGGAAACAAAGGGGGAGGGTCGGTAAGGCCGGTTTTTGGCCTAATTTATTTTTGGACCAAAAAATCTGAAAAAATCATGGTAGTATCTTATAAGTATCCCGAG
>NC_046662.1:56836654-56850093 GCF_010883055.1 Belonocnema kinseyi | reverse complement strand
AATCGACTCGGGATACTTATAAGATACTACCATGATTTTTTCAGATTTTTTGGTCCAAAAATAAATTAGGCCAAAAACCGGCCTTACCGACCCTCCCACTTTCAACCAAATTATTTAATTTTCAAGTCACAAAGACGAACTTTCTACAAAACAATATAATTTTCAACCAGATATTTGAATTTTTTAATTTTTAGTTCAAAAATACGATACGAAGCTAATTTTTTACGAAATATTAAAATTTTTAAACAAATATTTAAAATTCTCTTAAATTGTTGAAATTTCAAAAGCAAATGAATTGCAAAAAAATACTACAATTTTAAACCAAACAAACGAACTTTCTTCAAAACAGTTAAATTTGTAATTCGAAAATATGACTTTTCTATCGGATGGTTTAATTTTCAATCGAATATTTATATTTTTAGACAATCAATTAAATTTAAAAATGAATTTTTTAATTTTTAATATAAAAAGGCGAATTTTCTACAAAAAAGTTAAATAATCAGCTCGAAAATATGAATTTAAAACTAAAAAGCCAATTTTCATCTAATTGTTTAAATTTTTAGCAGCAACAAAAAAAGAAGATTCAACAAAATAGGTCAATTTTCATCTAAAGAGATAAATCTTTAACCAAAAAAGATTTTTCATTCAAGAAAGGAAGAAATTTCAAAAAAATTATTTAATTTTCGAGTCACAAAGATGGATTTTCTGCAAAACAGTATACTTTATAACCCAAAAATATGACCTTTCTACAAGATATTTGTATTTCCCACCAAATATTTGTGTTTTCAGAGAAGTATTTGAATTTTGAAAGAAATTGTTACATTTTCGAGCCAAAAAGGAACATTTTCTACAAGAAAGTTTAATTTTTTATCAAATTGTTTAAATTGTAAGCCAAAAAATTGAATATTCTACTAGAAAGTTATATTTTCAACTCGAAAATGTCAATTTTAAACTAAAAAGCTCATTTTCATCAAGAATAAAAACACGAATTTTCAACAGAATAGTACAGTTTTCAACTTAAGTGATAAATGTTCTACGAAGAAATATTTCTTAGGTATAGAAAGAAAAAAATTTTAGACAATTAATTGAATTTTGCAACAAATTGTTTTATTTTTGATATAAAAAGACGACTTTTCTACAAAATCAAAAATATGAATTTAAAACCAAAAAGCTCATTTTTAATCAAATATTTAAATTTCTATCTAATTGTTGAATTTCCAACAACAACAAAAAACGAATTTTCAACAAAAGCGATGAAGCTTTAACAGGAAAGATTTATCAGTCAAGAAAGGAAAAAAATTTTAACCAAATTTTTTAATTTTCAACCCAAAAGGCGAATTTTCTACAAAAAAGTCTAATTTTCAACCTAAAAATATGAATTTTCAACCAAATATTTGAATTTTCTACATAATTTTTGAAATTTTTAGTAAGAAAGATGAATATTCTAAAAGAAAGTTTTAATCTTCAACTCGAAAAATGTCAAGTTTCAACTAAAAAGTTAATTTTCAATATAAAAAAAACTAATTTTTAACAAAAAAGGTAAATTTTCAACTAAAGAGATGAATATTCAACCAGGAAGGACTTTCCAGTCAGAAAAGGAAAAAAATACTAACCAAGTTTCTTAAATTTCAAGCAAAAAAAAAAAAATTTTCTACAAAATAGGTTAATTTACAACCGGAAAATATGAAATTTTAAACAAATATATTAATTTTAATCAAATATAATTTTAAAGCAAATTGGTTAATTTTTAATTCGAAAAAATGACTAGTTTACAAGGTAGTTTTATTTTCAACCCAAAAATGTCAATTTTAAGCTAAAAAGTTCATTTTCAAAATATAAAATTTCTTAACAAATTAGGTTAATTTTCCATAAAGACGAATTTTCTACAAAACAGTTAAATTTCCAAACTATAAATATAAATTTTTAATTAAATTTTTTTTAGAGTTTTCAACCAAAAAGTTAAATTTTCTACGAATCAATTTAATTTTCTACTCAAAAATATGAATCTTAAACCAAAAATCTAATTTTTAAGAAAATAATTCAATTTTCAGCCAAATAATAAAATATCCTAGCAAATTGTTGACTTTTTCATTAAAAAAATACAAATTTGGAGTAATTGTTATTACCTTAAAAAATTTAATAAAATACTTTAAAGGTAATTTCACTATAATATTTTTAAACTGACATTAATATTTTTTTTAAAGATCTGATTGACTTCAACTGATACAAATAATTAGAAAAAATGTAAACGCCGATAGAAACAAAATTAGACAAATTTGGTGTTTCAAATAGTAATTTTTGTTTCAAATTATTTCTGTCTAGATTTAAAAAAAATTATTTAAAAAAAAACTCAGGTTCCTATATTGAAAACAATACACCAGAGAAAAAGGATGGTACTGAGGAATAAAAATCTGTCCACTGACAAAAATAAATTTAAAAAATCGGATGTATTTTTATCAGTAAAAGTGCTGAAGTATTTCACAAATTTTGCAAACCCAACTAAACAAAATTTTTAAAAAATTACTCGAAAACCGACTAAAGAGACTAAAAAGAAGCTGTGATCCTTATTTAAAAAAAAAATTAAATCTCAGGGTTTCTACCCTACCTAGGAAACCTGGAAAACCTGAAATTGTGAGGTAATTTTTATTTACCTGGAAAATCCTGGAAATCTCAGGGATTTTTTCAAGTCTGGAAACTTTTTTAAAGCATACTTAGTTTTTTTTTTAATTTCAATATAAATTTAAATAACAATGAATCTTTATTTCTAAACGTAGCAGTACGTGGCTGTATTTAACTATTTTGTTGAAAACTCGTTTTTTCGTTTGTTTGAAATTAATTAATTTAACTGAAAATTTATTTACTATTTTTTAATTAATAATAATTTATTTAACTATTCTAGTTTTGGTTGAAAATCTATCGTTTTCAGTTGAAAATTCAAGTATCTAGTTCAAAATTAATGTCTTGTTGAAAACTCAAAAGTTTGTTTACAATTTTTTATATCTCTTAGCTGAAAAATCTTTTCTAGTCTAAAAACTTGTTGTTTTTCTAGTTCCATTCCAATGTTTTTGGTTGAAAATTAAAAAGGGAAACAATTCACTTTGGTTAAAAAATGAACTATTTTATTGAAAATCCGTATTTTAAATTAATTTTTCAAAATAAAAATGAAAACATTCATGAATTTATTAAAAATTAGTTTGAAACTAAAAATGTGACTATTCAATTTTTGGATTAAAGTTTGTCTTCTTTAGTCGAAAATTCATCTGTCCTGGTCGAAAATAATCTCCTTGATCAAAAATTATTTTTTTTTGTTAAAGTTTAACTATTTCAGCTCAAGGTTCATCATTTTTGTAGAAAATTAATCACTTTGTATAAAAAATGAACTATTAATTTGAAAGATTAGTTTCTTTTTCCTTGAATATTACATTTTTTTACAATTGATCTTTTTAAGATGAAAATTAATTTATTTTGATAAAAATTCGTCGCTTTTTTTTAGAAATTAATTTGCGTGGTTGAAAATTCATTCTTTTTGTTGATACAAATTCTTTTTTTATTGAAAAATAAAGTATTCCAGTTAAAGATTCACTGTTTTAGTGATGAATTGATTTTTGTGACATAAAATTCAACTATATATTTGAAGATTGGTTTTTCTTAGTTGAAAATCTAACTATTTCGCTAAAAATTCATGTATTTTGTTGAAAAATGGTCTTTTCAGGTAGAAAATTAATCTTCTGGATTAAAAATGAACTTTTTCAAATGAAACTATTTGATTGAAAGTTAAACCTTTTTTATTAATTTTTTTTATAAAGTTTGTCAGATTTAGTTGAAGATTAATCCTTCTAGTTAAAAATTATTAATTTGTCTGAAAATTATTTTTTGTTTGTTTGATTGAAAATTCATTTTGTCGACGAACAATTAAACTGTTCCATGTTTGCTTGAAAAATAATCTTTCTTAGATAAAAATGCAACTGTTTTGTTGAAAAATGATCTTTTTTAATTAAAAATTAAACTATTTGCTTCAGAATTCATGTGTTTTGTTGAAAAAAATAATCTTTTTTTAGAGAAAATTGATCTTTTTGGTAGAAAATTTAACTATTTGGTTAAAAATTGATCTATGTTGTTAAAAACTCAATATTTTAAACTTGAAAATAAAAATTTGTTTGAATTATTATTCAAATTCATGAACTTTAGGGACAAATTTAGAAAATTATTAATTGTGTTCTTAGTGTTATTCAATTATTAATTAATCGATGGTGCAAATATATTTTAAAATATATTTTCTAGGAGCTTTCTAAATCAAAAATATCAATTAAATACTAGAAACAAAAAAAAATTATTTATAATAAAATTCGTACTATGAAAAATTATACCTGAAAAAAGATTTCGATACCTGGAAAAAGCCTGGAATTGTCAGGGAATTTCTGTCCAGGATTTTTCTAGACGCCCTGATTCTGCTTCTATAAATTACTACGAAACTTTAAGATAATTATTTTTTCTTTCAGCAATTTAAAAAAGAAATCGGATTAGCCCCACGAAAAGTTTCTGCAAAGCCCGTTATTCCTGTTAAGAAATTTAAAAAAAAGCGGCAACCTCTTTGTGCAAATCCAATTTCAGAAAATCAGATTTGTTACATTTAATAGAAGCAATATGATCAAGTTTAAACTAATATACGAATTTTTCATCTTTGATATTTTTTTTTGTATTTATTAAAGTCTTTTTATTTACACACGTGAAGACTTCTCTCTGCGCAAAAAGAATCCAAGATACTGCAAAATAAATTTGTGCGTAAGTATATATATATATATATATATTTAAATAATGAAAATTATATAATAAAAACTCACTTTTAATATATCTAATAGAATACTGAGTCCTCCAGAATTTCTAGTTGGTTTTCGAAGGACTTGAATTTTTATTCTTGTCGGTTTTTGAGTCGCATCGAGAATTCTTTCCCTAATTTTTTCGACTTTGTTCTTCTCTTCGTGCGATAAAAAATTTCGAATATCTGGACCTTCTGGCAGACCTTCTACTGGATTTTTTTGGTCTACTTTGTATGTTTTTAAATTTAAATTCAGTCTATCTATTATCTCGAGAAGTTCTTTAATTTCTATTTCTTGTCTATCCAGTGTCTGTCTGTAGATTAAATTCTGAAAGAAAAAATATTTTGTGTGTTATGTCTCCTGTAAGTAATTTATTTAATGTCGATTATATTTTTGAAAAAGAATTTATTTGTTTAAAAATTAAAATTTTTTGTTAAAAACTCACCCTTTTCAGTTAAAAGTTTAACTGTTTTGTTGAAAATTCATCTTTTTGGTTTAAAAATAAAAATTAATTTTATAACTGAAGATATAATTATTCATTTCTTTGTTATTGAAAATCTATCTTTTTTTTAAAATTAAAAACTCAATTATTTTGATGAAGATTCATGTATTTTCTTAAACATTTATCTTTTTAAGTAGAAAATTAATCTTTTTGATTGAAATTTTATCTTTTTGGTTAAAAATTTAACCAGTTTTTAGAAAATTCTTTTTTGCTTGTTAAAATTTGTTCTTAAAAATGTATCTATTTCTTTTTTGTTTAAAAATTTATCTTTCTTAGCTGATAATGCCATTATTTAGTTTACAATTAATCTTTTTTGTTAGAAATTTAATATTCTAGATTAAAATTCACCTGTTTGATGCAAAATTAAATATTTTATTGATAATTAATTTTATTGACTGAAAATTGAACTACTCTATTTTAATATGAAAATGATCTATTTTATCTTTCTTTTGAGAGTTCATTTTTTTGAAGATTCATCTTTTTTTCAAAATTCTTTTTTTTTTTGTAGAAAATTAATCTTCCTGATTAAAAGTTTATCGTTTTGGTTGAAAGTTTGAAAATTTAGTTGCAAATTTTTTCATTAAATAGAAAAATTAATTTAATTATTAATTTTGTTGTTACACACTTAAAAAAATTAAAATCTCAACTGCTTTTATGAAAATTCAGGTATTTTGTTAAAAATGTATGTTTAGGTAGCGAATTAATCGTCTTGGTTGAAATTTGATCCGTTTGATTAAAAATTTATTTATTCTGTTGAAGATTGTACTATTTTGTTGAAAATTCTTTTTTTTTATGTATGAAACTTAATTTTTGCAACTGAAAATTTATCTATTTTGAACAATTTGAACTTATTTTATGAAAATTAATTCTAACTGATGAAGATTTAAATATTTTATTTTAGGCTAATAAATGGTTTGTTTTATCTTTTTGTTGAGAATTAATTTTTCCTTTTTTTCTTTAAAAATTCATCTCTTTGTTTGTAAATTTAACTATAGTTTTTTTCATCTTTTGGTTGAAAAGTAATCTTTCTTTTGTTTGGTTATAAATTTGAATACTTCGTTGAAAATCCATTGTTTTACCAAAAAAATTATTTTATAACTGAAAATGTAATTCATTTTTTTTAGATCCGTCTTTTTTTAATTTAAAAACTGAACTATTTTGTTAAAAATTCATTTTTTTGAACATTTATCTTTTTACGTACAAAATTAATCTACTTGGTTGAAATTTTATCTTTTGGTTGAAAATTTAACCATTCTGTTTGCAATTTGAACTTTTTTGTTTTAAAAATGAATGTCTTCTGGTAGAAATTTGATTTTTTTTTGATAAAAATGCTGATTGGGGGAAAATTCTTCTTCTGTGGTTGCGGATTCAAATTTTTTTGTTTGAAAATTCATCGTTTTTGGTTGAATTCGACTGTTTTTTATATAAAATTGAAGTCTTTTTTGGTTGATATATTGACTGTTATATTATTCGTTAAGAATTTTTTTTTTTTAAATTCAATAAGTTAATCAAAAGTGAAAAAACTTTATTAACGATTTCTTGTTGAAGATTCATCAGTTTAGTTGCAAATTCCTCCTTTTTTTGTTGAAAATTAATTTTTTGATCCAAAAATTAAACTATTACATTTCATTATTTTAGTTAAAAAAAATTTTTCTAGTTGAAAATTCAATTACTTGGTTTAGGATTGAACGTTTTTGCTCAAAATAAATTTATTTTAAATGATACTGTAACTTATTAAATTTTGGTAAAAAATTGATCTTTCTTAGTTGAGAATACTATTTTTTGAAAAGTTTGTTTGTTTGTTGAAAATTAATTTTTGTAATGATACGGCATTGTTTCGTTTTTTGTTTAAAATTTATCTTTCTTAGTGAACGGCTCATCTTTTTAAATGAAGATTTATCTGTCTTAATGAAAATTCGTCTTTATGGTTTAAAAATGCATGTCTGTTGGTAGAATGTTAATCTTCTTTTTGTTGATAAAAATACTGTTTGGGTGAAAATTAATCTTCTTTAGTTGGAGATTCAAGTTTTTGTTGTTTGGAAATTCGTCCTTTTTAGTTAAATTCAGCTGTTTTTTATTAAAAATTAAATTTTTTTGGTTGATATATCTATTATTACATGATTCTTTGAGAATTTATTTATTTTTCTGAAACCCCAATTAGTTGGTCAAAGGTGAAAACACTTTTTTAGAAAAGATTTTTGTTGTTGAAGATTCATAATTTTAGTTGGAAATTTGTCCTTTTTTGTTGCAAATTAATTTTTATTTACTAAAAATTTAACTATTTCAGTTCATTATTTTAATTGAAAATTGATTTTTTATAGTTGAAAATTTAACTGCTTTGGTGAATGTTGAATATTTAATGACTTGGTTAAAAGCTGAACTACTTTGTTTAAAATTTATGTTTTTGGTTGAAGATTTAACTATTCTGTTAAAAATAAATTTCTTTTAAGTGATAATGTAACTTATTCATTTTTGGTTTAAAAAATATCTTTTTTAGATAAGAAAATTATTTTATTGAAAAATGTTAGTTTTTTGTTCTAAATTAACTCTTTTCAATGATAATGTAAATTTTACATTTTAGGTTGAAAATTGATTTTTTTTAGTTTAGAATTCATCTTTTTGGTTGGAAAATTAATATTGCGGTTTGAAAATTCAACTGTTCTTTTTTAGAAAATTTATCTTTTTGGTTAAAAATTTATCTTTTTTGTTTAGAAGTTGAACTGCTTTGTTAAAAATTCGTCTCTTTGGCTAAAAATTTCTATATTTTGGTGAAAATTCTTTTGTTTGTTTGTTTGTTTAGAAGTAATTTTCAAAACTGAAAATGTAAATTTTTTATTTCTGGTTGAAAATTGATATTTTTTAGTTCAAAATTGGTCTTTTTTAATGGAAAATGCCACTTCTGGGTTGAAGTTTAAATAATATACGTTGTTCAAATTTCATTTCTTTTTTGGTGAAAGACTCATAATTTTAGTTAAAAGTTCATCCCTTTGAATAAAAAGTTAACTATTTATTTAAAAATTCATTTTTTGTTAGAAAATTATTATTTTCCGGGTGAAAATTCGACTTTTCTGTAGAAAATTCGTCTTGTGGTTAAAAATTGATATTTTGGTGGTTAAAAGTAGAATTATTTTGCTAAAAATTTACTTTACTTGCAGATTCATAATTTTAGTTAAAAATTAATCTATTTGGTTGAATATTTGCCTATTTCTTGAAAATTATTTTATTTCTTGTTCAGAAATAATTTTTAAAGCTGAAAATGTAACTTTTTTTATTTTTGATTAACAATCAATATTTTGTAGTTGAAAATTCGTCTTTTTGATTGAAAAATTAAACTTCTGGGCTAAAAGTTTAAGTAATTTGTTGTTTAAATTTCATTTTTGTTTGCGTAAAGATTCATAATTTTATTGGAAAATTTTTGCCTTTGACTACAACTTCAATTATTTTGATGAAAATTCGTATTTTGGTTGCAGATTCATCATTTTAGTTGAAAATTAATCTCTGTGGATCTTTTTTTTAAATTAATATTTTCACAGAAAATGCAACTTTCATTTTTCGTTGAAAATTGATTTTCTTCGATTAGAAAATACAACTACTTGGATAAAAGTTAAATGTTCAATTATTTAGTAAAAAATTTTACTATTGATATTTTTGTTAAAAATTAATATAATTGGTGGAAGATGAAACTATTTTCTTAAAAATTCTTTCTTTTTCAAAGGTAATTTTTTTTAAATGAAAATTTAGCTTTTTGATTTTTGTTCGAAAATTAATCTTGAAAATGTAACAATTTAATTGAAAATTTTTTTCTTTTCTGTCTCAAGAATCGTTTTTGTTGATACTCTGTACTTTTGGTTGAAATATTAAACTTCTGGATGAAAATATGAATTAAGTAAATATAGTGAGAAAAAAAAGTTGATAGTAAAAAATAAAATTTTACCTCTGCAGCGAGACTTTGTTTTTGAATTTCGACTTGCTTTAAATAATTTAACTCCTGGCAAATGTTTCTATATTTTTCTCGATCTGAAGGACTCACGAGGTCAAGATTTTGTCCATTTTTGTCTACGAGAGCCATGTATGATGCTTTTATTTCTTCTAATTCTGAAAAACTAGATTTTAATTTTTCAGCTTCCTTTCGATGAGTTTCTGCTTGAGAAGCTCTGAGTTTCAAAAGTTTTATGTCTTCTTCCATGGAGAGGTACTCAGTTAACTGAAGATATCAAAATTAATTTTTTAAATAGTGTCCAAAACAGGGTCGCTACGGTCAGAAAATTCTGGAAAATCAGGAAAAGTCAAGGAAGTTAAAACAAAATCTTACTTAGATTTTTTTTAACATTTAGCAAATGAACATACATATAAATTCCGTTAATTAACTAAACGCGGAAAGTTAATGAAATCAGATTTAGAAAAGAAAATTGGTTAATAACAATTAGTAATTTTTTTTGGTTGAAACTGAGCTTTTGGTAGAAAATTCATATTTTAATTTTTTTAAATTCAACTGTTTTGTAGAAAATTCATCTTTTTGGCAATTAAATTCCAAATTTTAGTTAACATTTTTTAAATTTATTAACTGCAAAATCTTCCTCGAATCCAAGTTCAATCTTTTATTGAAAATTCGTCGTTGGTTCTGAACTAAAATATTTTGTTGTTGAAATATCAACTATTCTTTTTTGTATATCTTGTTCAATTAAAAATTCATACTTTTTGTTGAAAATTCGTCTTTTCGGTAGAATATTATTTTCTTGGATTAAAGAATTCAACTATTTTTTTGAAAATTATTATTATTTTAGTTCCTTTTGTTTATCTGAAAATTTATTTACTCTGTTTTTCGTTGAAAATCCATCTTTACTGGTTAAGAAGGTAACTTTTTGATTGAAAATTCATGTTTACTTTTGAGAATTCAACTGTTTTGTTGAAAATTCGTCTTTTGTCGTTTTTAGTTATAATAAACTGTTTTTGGTTCTGCATTACAATTTTTGTTGTTGAAATATCAGCTATTATTTTTTATATACCTTGTTTAATTAAAAATCCGTGCATTTTGTTGAAAATTTGTCTTTTTAGTAGAATATTACTTTCTTGGGTTACGATTCCTCGTTTTAGCTGAAAATTATTTCCTTGTATTAAAGAATTGAACTATTTTCTTGAAAATTGTTATTTTTTTATTCATTTTGTTTAACTGAAAATTTTTTTACTCTGCTTTTCGTTGGAAATCCATTTTTATTGGTAAAAAATGTAACTTTTTGGTTGAAAATTCATATTTTTACTTTTGAAAGTTCAACTGTTTTGTTGAAAATTCATCTTTTTGCAATGAAGTTTAACATTTTAGTTAACATTTTTTAAATTTATTGACAGAAAAATCTTCCTTGAATAAAAATCCAATCTTTTGTTGAAAATTCGTCGTTTTTAGTTAGAATAAAATGTTTTTGGTTTTGAATTAAAATATTTTTTTGTTGAAATATCAGCTATTATTTTTTATATATCTTGTTCAATTAAAAATTTGTGCATTTTTTTTTGAAAATTCGTCTTTTTGGTAGAATATTATTTTCTTGGGTTAGCGATTCATCATTTTTGCTGAAAATTATTTTATTGGATTAAAGAATTGAACTATTTTTTCGAAAATTGTTATTATTTAAAAAAAATTCATTTTGTTTAACTGTAAATTTATTTTATCTGTTTTTCGTTGAAAATCCATCTTTATTGGTTACAAATGTAACTTTTTGTTGCAAAGTTCATATTTTTACTTTTGAAAATTCAACTTTTTTTAGAAAATTCATATTTTGGCAAAGAAATTCAACATTTTCGTTAACATTTTTTTAATTTATTGACTGAAAAATCTTCCTTGAATAGAAATCCAATCTTTTGTTTTGTAGTAACTTAACCTTTAAGATTAAAAATTAGTCTTTTTGAAGGTACAAAATTTAATTATTCCAGTTAAAGATTCATCATTTTAGTTGAGAATTTATCAGTTTGGTTGAAAATTAATTTTTTTTAACTGAAAATTTAAATGTTCCATTCTTCATTTAAAGTTGATATTTCCTAGTTCAAAATTCAACAATTTGGATGAAAAATGGCCTTTTTCATCAAAAATGAAATATTTCGTTCAAAATCTACATATTTTGTTCAAAAATCGATTTTTTGGTAGAAAATATCTTTTTCTTTAAAAGTTAATCTTCTTGTTTAAAAATTATTCTTTTCTGTTAAAAACTAAAGCATTTCAGTTAAATATTTATCATATTAGTTAAACATTCAAATTTTAGGTTGCAAGTAAAATAACTGGGTTGAAAATTATTAAACTCTTTTTTTTAAAAATCCATTTTTTTGGTCAAAGATTAATTATTTTTGATAAAAAATCATCTTTCTTGGAAAATGTAACTTCTTTGTGTAAAATCTATATTTTTCACTGAAAATTCAACTATTCCAGTAGAAAATCAAACTATTTTGCTGAAAATAGTGTTGTTGTTGTTTTTAAGAAATGTATTTTTATGAGAAAAAATCAACTATTCCAATTTTAGTTTAAAATTGATCTTTTTTGGATGAAAATTCAAATATTTGTTGAAAAATTTATGTAATTTGTGGAAAACTCGTTTTTTCAACAAGAAAATTAATCTTTGTGGATTAAATTTCAACTATTACAGTTGAAGATTCATCATTTTAGTTGAAAATTTTTCACTTAGGTTGAAAATTAAACTATTTTGTGTAAAATACGTTTCTTCTTTCTTGAAAATTAATTTTTCCAACTGAAACTTTACCTGTTTTGTTCTTTACTAAAAATTTAACTTTTTATTTGAAAATTTAAGCATTTGTTTAAAAATTCATTAATTTTACAAGGTTTTGCTTTTTGTTTCAAATATTAATATGTTACTTTTGGTTGACCGGGAAAATTGAAGAAAGTTGACCAGAAAAAACCGGGAAATGATCTGGAATTTGAAATCGCCGCCGACTTGCCACCCTTTTACATTTTTTAACTTTGACGAACGAATTTACGTATAAATATTATTGATCAATTAAATAGGGAAAGTTAATGAAATCGGATTTAGAAAAGAAAATGTGTTAATAAAAATGAATGTTTTAATATATGGTTGAAAAGATAACAATTTTTTTCAAACGTCTCTTTTGTTTTTGGTTGAAACTTCAACGATTTTGTTGAAAAATGGTCTTTTTAGATTTGAAAATTTAAGTATTTGTTTGCAAATGAACTTTGTGGTTGAAAATTTATATATTGTTCTGAAAATTCAACTGGTTTTATGAAAATTCACATTAAAATAATTATGAAAATAATCACTTTAATTGAAAAATATTATTTTCTACGTCTTTTTTAGTTAAAAATTCGTATTATTTTATAGAAAATTATTTTTTGTGTCTTGACGATTCATCATTTCAGCTTAAAATTATATTGTTTGGTTAAAAAATTAAACTATTTTTCGGTTGAAAATTTATCGGTTTGGTTAAAAATTTATCTATTTGCTTACAAAAATTGTTTTTGAAAATTAATTTTTGAACTAAAGATATAACTTGTTCAACATTCATTTTCTTGGTTAAAGATTCATAATATGGGGTTGAAAATTGATCTTCTTGGTTAGATATATTATTCTTCGCTTGAAAATTAAATATTTTCTTGAAAATCTTTTTTCTAATTAAAAATTATCTTTATTAAATGAAAATTTAATAACTCAATTTTTTGTTGCAAATATATCTTTTTTGATAAAAATATAACTTTTAATTTTTTAACTGAGAATCAATCTATTCTATTTTTGATTGAAAATTTGTATTTCTAGTTGAAAATTACACTATTTAGTTTAAAATTGATCTTTCTTGGTTAGTATTTAACATTCTTGATCAAACTTCATCTGTTTGGTTTTAATTAGAACTATTTTGATCAAAACTAATTCCATTAACTGAAAATCTTACTATTCTATTTTAAGCTGAAAATTTATCTGTTTTATCTTTTTGTAGAAATTTAATCTTCTTATTTGAAAATTCATCTTTGGTTTAAAATTTAAAAAATTTAAAAAAAATTCGTTGGCATTAAAATTGTGGGTCCGGATGCAATAAGGGCACATAAAATTTTTTCGTGCGAAAACGAAGTCCCCTGGAGGCTTTAGAAAAAATTTTCGAATTTTAATTTT
>NC_046662.1:56830962-56836554 GCF_010883055.1 Belonocnema kinseyi | reverse complement strand
AATTTTTAAACTAAAAAAGTTACAACTTTTTGTCTTAAGAAAAAAAGATGCGCAATCAAATTTTACATCCATATATATCTTTTGAAAATTAAAATTCGATAAATTTTTTCTAAAGCCTCCAGGGGACTTCGTTTTCGCACGAAAAAAATTAATGTGCCCTTATTGCATCCGGACCCACAATTATTGATCGGCTAGGTGAAATTGTTCTTATATCTGAAATAAAAATCTATAACTATCAGAGAAAATTGAAAATTGGCCAGATAAAAAAGTCAGGAAAAGTCCAGGAATTTTAAAATAATTCTAATTTTGTAGCAACCCCGTAATCGCTCATTTAAATTTGTATTTAAATTTTACTTTCAGTCGTAGTTGATCTCTCTCATGAACAATTTTTGTAATCGATTCTCCACAAACTCTTAATACTGCTGGACTATCTTTCACAATTTTATCAAGCTGCATTCTCAGTTGATCTTTGTGAGTAGAAGTTTCCATCAATTCTTTTAACAATTCCTCAGTTCTATTATTTTTGCGCAATTTCCTTATATCACTTTCCATTTGCAAACAATTTTCGACAAGAACATTGACCTGTTTTCTCAAATCGTCGCGTTCTTGAACAGTTCTGTCGAAATCTTTCAATCTCTTTGTTAAATCTATAAAAATTTATGGCTATTATTTATCAACCATTTTATTTTTTATTTGAGACAAAACATTTTTTATACATTTTTTTCAGACCTGTATTTTCAGCACATAATTTACTGTATTCATTTTTGAATCTACCCTTTTCGTCTTTCGTCATAGTTACGAGGGACAATTCTCCCCTTTCTACCATTTCCATTATTTTCACATGAGTTTCTAGGCCAGGTTTTATCTGATTCAAATCGAAATCTGCAATCTAAAAAATATATAATGGGCTATTTAAGAGGACTTAATTATTTGTCTTCGAATATTTCTAATTATAGGATGACCACTACATAACAATGTTGGCAATACAATTTTTTGGGATTTAAATACATTTTTTAAGTAAGAAAAATTTCGATTCGAAGCCTACATTTTTAAAGAAAATGACCATTTTTTCGTCGTTTACTTCAGCCGAATCTAGCTTCAATTTATATTTTTAATCATCTAGTTTCTATAAATATAAAATTGTCCGGAAACCAATAATTTTAGAGACCGGGAAAAACGTTGAAATTACAATTATTTTTTTTTAGCCGGAGAATTTAACAACTTTCTAGAAGAAAAATGTACCCAATCACTTGAAACATCAAAAATTTCATATATTGTGATATAATGTGACTCAAAGTTTGATTTCAACCTTTTCTTGAATGCCGAATTCAATTGCTGATTTTTTAATTTACGAAATCATTCAGTTTAAAATCACACTTGATTTTGATTTCATTTTGTTTTAATTTATTAGGAAATAAGGCAATCAATATTTTTTCGATTTGTATAAAAAAAATTCTATAAAGTTAAGCGTATCTGGATATCATGCTTTTTTAAATTAAAAAAAAACCTTTATAACTTTTGACCTAATCCATATAATTATCGTTTTCATCTGAAAATTTGAAAAAGGTTCAAAATTCATAAAATGGCGAAGATTTTGCTGAATATATTAAAAGTCGATTTTCTTAAATAAACCATACTTATATTTTTGCAAATTTTAATTGAATTTGTACTTTTATAAGGAAAACACCTGTGAGTTTTACGCGGGTTTAATTACTTTTCTAGCCAGGATAATTTTGTTCAATAAAAGCGAATTGCCACATTTTCCTCGCAAACAATTACACATTAAAAAAATCTTCAGATAAAAGTATGTGCGTCTACAAATTTTCTGTAAAAAAATACCTCATGCCCTTCTGCGATATTTTCCATCTTTTACGATAAAAATTCCAAAAATGGAAAGCATAAAGTTGGCAGGAAATCTTAGTTATATAAACAGGAAATGTTATTAAAAAATGCTAAAAAATTCAGGGTTAAAATTATTTGTGAAGAAAACTCCCCTGCTTTGTTGAAAATGTGTCTTTTTGTCAGAATTGTAATCTTTTTGGTAAAAAATTCATCTGCTTCAAAATTGACCTATTTTTCAATTAGTTTTTTTTTTAAATAATTTTTTTAAACTGTTAATTGAACCATTCTATTTTAATTCGAAAATATAATCTTTTTACTTGAAAATTCAACGTTTTTGGTGAAAATGTATATAATTTGTTGAAAATTCGTTTTCTTTGATGGAAAATTGATCTTTTTGGTCAAAAATTCTACTCGTAGGTTAAAAATGTATTTTTTATTTTTAAAAATTCATAATTTTAGTTTAATTTTTTGTTTTTTCGGTAGAAAAATAATCTCCTTGAATAAAAATTTATCTTTTCGCTTAAAAATGTTACTACTGGATTTAAAATTTCTCTTTATTGATAGAAAATAAATCGGCTTGTTTAAAAATTCTATTGCTTGATTGAAAAATTAACTATTTTTTAAACAATTTTTTTATTTGGCTGACAATAAATTTTTTAAACAGAGAATTTATTTTTCTTAGGTGAAAATTCAACTATTTGGTTAAAAGTTTATTTATGATGCTGAAAATTCGTCTTTTTTATGTAAAATATTTTTTTAACATAAAGTTTATCTTTTGTAGTGAAACTTCATATAAAAGCGTAAATTTTGCATTTAAAGCATTTTTGAATGCAGTTTTGAAAACGTAAATAATTACAAACTAAAAGATATTGATATTGAAAATTTTTGATTAAGAATGTTTCAAGCTAACCAACTGTAAATTTAAATTAATTAATGGTTTTCAAAATTGAACTGTAGCTCGTGGATTAAAAATGAAACAATAATTTATTTTTTCTTTTTATTCAATAAAAATGTTATAAGCTTTTTTTTTTAATTTTAAATAAAGAGATTAATAATCAAACTTTCTATTTAATTTCAAATTGAACCGCTGGTGAACAAAAGGGGACACGGCCGGATTCAGTCTCCGAAGTATTGTCCAGAGTGTCAATTTTAAAAATCTTTCTAATTTTAATTTTAAAGATTGATACTTGTAGAGAATTTCAAGGCGCATCTTTTTTTCCTTTTGCAAAAATTTATAGGTTTTGTAGTTTTTTTAGATAATTGGTAAAAAGTGGATTTTTTGAAAACGAAAAATTCCAATCTTTTTTCAATTCAACTCGCGCTAATTTAGCCAATTTTCATCATTTCTCGATGTCCCCAATACAAAGTACATGTTTAAGTCTTCTGAAACTAGCTAAGAAAGAAAAACGAGAATCTTGTGATAAACAAAAAAGTTATTAATTTTTTTTTGAGGCAATGCAAAAATCATGAATTTTAACCTTCAAGCGCCTCGTTTAGCAAACGAATTTTAAGCTACGGAAAGCTTTCAGTGAGAAAGTTCTTCATTAAGGGTCAAAGAAGTTTTCTGGAAAGTGTTAGATCAATTGGATTAATAGTTCAAAAATTATGAATGTTTTAAAATCAAAGCGGTAATCTTGACGCTGCCCAAAAACGTGCCTGGCCGGCTACGTACGCGCTGCAGCGAACGACGTGAAGGTCAAGTCAATCTTACCCAAACAAATGCACAACAGTAACTTTTTTTGTCATCTATGAAATTCTACAAATAAAGCATAAAATCAGCGAAATGATTGTTTCTTATAATAGTTGGAAAAGCATTTTTTTGAGATTATTGAGATTTTTGAGATATTTTTGAGAATATTAATTAAAAAGAAGATATTAAAATGAAATAAGGTAGAAAAAAAACTAGAAATGAAGATTCGTGGATTAAAAATAAGAAAAAATGTTCCAGAAATCAGGTACGATTGGAAACCGTCAATACAATTTTTAAATAAATTTTAATCATAAATTTAATATTTTATGACTTTTTTTATTCTTGATTTTTTAAATAATTCTTTTACTGAACTATATATAATATGTAGTTAATCTAAAGTAATTATTTTAAATTTTTAATGACGAAGTTAATAGCATTATTTGTTATTTCTTTAGGGAAAAGAATACATTACAATGTCTAAAACTAAAAAAGACGGTATTGCTAAAGATATTCTAATCCCAGAGAGATCTTTCAAACCTATTGAATCCTGCTGTGGAGAAAAATGTTACCAAAAGTTTTCAAATGTGCAACAAGAAAAAGTACATACAAATTTTTGGAATCTCGGGAACTATAATGAACAAAATGTGTTTCTCAAAGGATTGTTAAAATGCAAGGATCCTATCCAAACAAATGCAGGTGAAAAACTAGGACGGTTAATTCATTGGATATATTTATTTCCTACTGACGAAGAAAATATTCCGATTTGTAAGAAATTTTTTGTGCTTTTCTATGTTTGGGCAAAAGAAGAGTTAAAAATGTTCAAAAAAAGATTTTAAATAAGCAGCCTTTAAAAAATTTGGCAGGTGGAGTACGCGAAAGTTTTCTGAAATTAACAGAAAATTTTTAAAAAATGATTGAAGAGCATTGCGAATCAATTCCACATCATAGGTCACATTACAAACGAAATTCTAACAAGCTAAAATATTTTGATAATCCTTCATTAAACCTTGTAGAACTTTACAAATTATTCGGAAAATATTATAAAGAAAAAACGGGCGCTAAATTGACAATAAGTCAAACCGTTTATTTTAAGAATTTTAACCGAAATGTTGGCTTCAGTTTTAAATTACCTAGAACTGACGTGTGCAATACTTGCTACAAAAACGAGACAAATGGAGAGGTAAACGAAGAAGTAATTAATCACAAAAACAATGCTGAAATTTATTTGAAGTTAAAAAAGCAAATACTCTGAAAATAATAGTCTATGCTGTGAATTTGATTTTGCAAAGAATTTGCCACTACCAGAAATACCCGTGTCCGCGCAGTTTTACCTACGTTTAGCATGGCTTTTTCTATTTAACGTACATGTACATACTACGAACCAGAGTTACATGTTCCCTATTATTGAGGGAATTGTAAAGAAGGGTGCTAACTCTGTTTGCAATTTTATCAAATACGCGGTATCAAAAGAATTTGCTAAAGACAAGTTCAACAGCATAACATTATTTTCAGACTCATGTCCGGGACAAAATAAAAACTAGACAGTGTTTCATTTTTTGGTTTTATTGTCCATTTATTTGCAAAGCGAGATTAAATATGTGTTTCCAGTTCGAGGCCATTCCTATTGCCAGTGCGATAGGAATTTTGGCACATATTCGCAAAAACTGAAAAAATTAGAACGAATTGAAACTGAAGCTGAATATGTAGAAATGATTCGCCATGCTCGTTCACCTTCATTCACAATGGTCGAGAAGTGTGAAGATCTTCTACAAGATTTTGAAAAATGTTTCAAAGGCAAAATGCGAAAGCTAAAAAATTTCCAAATCAGAAAAGCGTTCGTTTTGCATGTTTTTCCTGATGGAAAAGTGGATGTTTTTGACAACTATGAGTTGCAAAATCTAACCACTTTTTTTTCTGTAAACCTACGCTTAAACTAGAAAATCTTTCGAAAAGTCCTACGCCCCGAATTGGATTAAAAGCTGCCAAAATAAAGGATGTGAAAAATCTCTTCCAGTATTTAAGCGCTAAAGGAAAAGAATTTTTCGAATCATATTTTTTAA
>NC_046662.1:56810717-56830862 GCF_010883055.1 Belonocnema kinseyi | reverse complement strand
ATACTTTCAAACGATTAAAAACTATTAAATTTCCTTGTAATAGTTTAAAATAACAGAAAATATTGCAAATCCTTTTTGAAATCCCATTTAATTACTAAAATCAATTGCAAATTCCTTGGAATCTTTCAGAATTGCTTAAAATATTTCAAATCCTGTAAAAACTTTTGAAATCCCTAACATTTTGTACATCTCTTAAAAATATACAGTAAGGACGTTTACTATGTTGTCACAGGGAATATAATAATATAAACTCTAGCATACAACGCAACCCGTCTTTCATTTGTGTAATGCAAAAAAGTACTATATAGGCGATTTTAATTCGGTTTCCAAATCTCGCGCGGTCTAGATCTTGCACTGATTGGTCAAAGGCTTCGAGACCCAGAAGCCGTGCGCAAAATATACGTATAACCGAATTCTGAAAAAAGATTATGTTCCCCAGGATTCACCGCGCATTTCAAATAAATAATTAGTTACGAATTAAAAACAATGTAACACAAAATTAGAATGAGTTCACAAAAATTCTCGGGGCGTTTTCTTTTGGAGATTTTTCTAACATCTTTGTTTGCGAAATCTTTTTTATTCGTTGAAATCATTGAATTATTTGAAATCTATAATTAGTAAAAAAAATCTCCTAAAATTGCAACTGCAACGAAAATTGTAATCCGTATGATTATAAAAATTTCAACGATGAATCTGAGATTCAAATGATGAGAGGCAAGAAGCGGCGAATTATACTTATAAAGCTAGGTATTCAGCAACATTGAAAATTTCGTCTCTTCCAGTATTGAATGTTAAAGTATACATTTTTTGTGATATTTGACTTGGAATGGAAGCTTCTAATGTGTCCCCTAAGGGTTTACATTTTTCTTACACCTTCTTCTCTATTCCTTTACACACCCACAACACACTTACTTGGTGGTGGAAGGGGGTACCCTACAGTTTAAGGTGGGTTCCGAACCACCAAGAGCAACAGCCTTAAGTACTTAGAGAAAACCTTTTTCTCTAGAGGTACCGGTCCCACGACTCTCCGGAGATGAACAATTCCCTTGCTAGGCTAGTGTTCACCGCATGGGCCACGAAGAATCTTCCAGAGTGCGAGGCGGGAATCGAACCCGCAAGCCGAAGGAGTGGGTCCAAAGCCTACGCTTTAGGTCCCACGACCATCGTCCCACTTCTTGATATTTGACTTAGAAATTATAAAAATTATTTAGCTGAAATCTTCAATATTAACTCAGCTTCAGAATAGACCTTTTTATTCTAGACGTTGACAGTGCGCACGTGCCGGGGTCATTATCGTATTTTTCGAACAGTTTTGTGTCGAAATGTATGGAAAATATTGTAAATAAAAATAAGAACGAAAAATAATGTGTAAATAAATCAGAGTTTAAAGACAACAAATTTTTAAGTATATTCAGAAAAAAACTGCGCAAAAAGTGGGGCGAGCAAGCCCATTATTTACATTTGTTGACATCTGTCGTCTAATCAAAAAAATGTTTAAAAATCCGGAAAAAATCACGGAAGATGATGTTCCAGGAGCAAAATCAGTGCACAAATCGATGGAAGAGCGCAGTGTTAAATAGCTTAAACGATGGATAAAATGTGGGAAACGATCCTTAAAACGAAAAAAAAGTGATTCAGTAGAAAGGTTAGTTGAGGTTGTGTTTGGCAAATATTAATATTTTCTTTCTTTGCTAACATTTCCTTACATATTAAATGAAGCATTGTTATCGGGTTTCGAACCTTCTAAATTTTGTGATAAAAATAAAATCTATTTAATACTATCACTTGAGAACGCGAAACTATTATATTTATGTATTTGTAACCAGTTTATATGAAAGAAGGAAGATTTGGTAGTACATTCCTTATGGCAGGAAATCACTAAAAAATGGCTTTTTATTGTCTAAACTTGAAAAAGAGAAGTAGAAAATATAATATTGTGTTATTTTATATTTGTATGAATATTAAATATTTACTCAAATAAAGTTCTGAACTGCAAATCTTGTATAAAAGAAAATATTTATACCTGCCGTTCAAAACCTCAGCTAACCTTTCCACTGCATAACGTTTTTTTTCTTTTAATGGTGGTTTTCTACATTTAGGACATCATTTCAGTTGCTCAATACTGTGCTATTCTACTGATTCGTGCACTAATTTTGCACCTTTTGTCACCGTTTTTTTTAAATAGACTTAAAAATGTTCTACCTTAAAAATCTCTGTTATCTACAAATTAATTTTTTGTTGTTTTTATTAAAAATATTTTCCATACATTTCGACACAAAACTGTTCGAAAAATACGGAAATGGCGTAAAATATCGGCACGTGCGCACTGCCGACGTCTAGAATAAAAAGGTCTATTAGAATGAGCCATGGCCATATAACGGAATTTTCAAGAGTTTCACCACTCGGTTTTTGAGTATACACCATATTACAAAACATTAATAAAGATTTTAAAATATTCAAAAGGATTTTGAACATTTTAAAAAGGCATGTATATGAGATTTTAAATATTTCATAACAATTTCACAAAGATTTTTAAACTTTTAAAAGAATTAAAGGGTTTCAAAATTTTTGAAAAGGTTAAAGTTCACCAGATTTCAAACATTTTAAAACATTTGGAGGATTTAAAAAGGTTTCAAACCATTTTAGGAGATTTTTGTTACTAATTATAGATTTCAAATAATTCAATGATTTCAACGAATAAAAAAGATTTCGCAAACAAAGATGTTAGAAAAATCTCCAAAAGAAAACACGCCCCGAGAATTTTTGTGAACACATTCTAATTTTGTGTTACATTGTTTTTAATTCGTAACTAATTATTTATTTGAAATGCGCGGTGAATCCTGGGGAACATAATATTTTTTCAGAATTCGGTTATACGTATATTTTGCGCACGGCTTCTGAGTCTCGAAGCCTTTGACCAATCAGCGCAAGATCTCGAGCGCGGAAAATTTGGAAACCGAATTAAAATCGCCTACATAGTACTTTTTTGCATTACATAAATGCAAGACGGGTTGCATTGTATGCTAGAGTTGATATGATTATATTCCCTATGACTACATAGTAAACGTGCTTACTGTATATATACACTGCCCTGCAAAAGTTTGGACTCACTTAGAAAAATCGTTGTTTTTTTTATTTATCACTTTAATTATACCGGAGCTAAAAAAATGTCGCTTTAAAAGGTTGATTGTTTTCGAAATTATGTTTAAAATAAGCCCAGGGTGAAGCCAATTTGTCTAGTTTTTAAGTAGATATTGCAAAAATAGTGTAAATTTCAATATTTTCTTAAATTTTCAATAAATTCCAAAATATATAACGTTTTTCAATGTTCTTGGGCTCATTTTGAAGCTTTTTTTCACTGGATTACAATAACTTACGAGTATGAATCGTAAGAAATTTCTTTTCGAATTGCAAGAACTTGAATTTTTAACAAAAGGTTGGAAAAATTGAAATATTATTTTTAGTAACAAAAATATTTTTGTAAAATATATGAAACATATAATCATGAATTTTCTATGTAATTTCCCCAAAATGTATATTCATTTAACTTTTATTCTTATTTGCCTACAGATAAGATGTTTTCAAATTTATCCAACTTTTTTATTACAACTGCAAGTTCTTGCAATTCGAAAAGAAATTTTTTACGATTCGTACTCATAAGCTGTTGTGATACGGTGAAAAAAAGCTTCAAAATGAGCCCAAGAACATTGAAAAACGTTGACTATTTCAGAAGTTATTGAAAATTTAAGAAAACATTGACATTTACACTATTTTTGCCATATCTACTCAAACACTACACCACTTGGTTTCACTCTGGGCTTATTTTAAACAGAATTTCAAAAATAATCAACCTTTTAAAGAGACATTTTTGTAGCTTCGGTATAGTTAAAGCGATAAAAACAAAAAAAAACGTTTTTTCTAAGTAAGTCCAAACATTTGCAGGGCAGTGTATATATATTTTTTAATACCCTAAAATCTTCGAATTTATTTGAAATACCATCAAATTATTTTTTTTTTAATTGGAAATTTTAGAAATCCTACCAAATCTCTCAATTCTTGTTAATGAATTCTTTGGAATTCATTAAAATGTTATCAAACACTTTGCAATTCTATTAAATTTGATGATATTTCCTAGAATCCTGAAAAATTTATTACAATACCTTGAGAGCTTTTAAAATCTCTCGAAATACTTGAAAACTTCAAAAATCTTATAAATTCTATAAGCATGTTTTATTTTAAAATATCATAAAATATCAAAAATCTGTTGGAATCATTCGAAAGACTGAAACTTTTTGTGGTTCTTGAAATTCCTTGGATTTTTTTAATATCGTAAAATCTTTCAAATCTGTTAGAATATGATTAAATGATTAAGAATAATAACACAGTTTTTGGAATATTTTTGAATACCCTAAAATTCTTAGGAATCCCTTTAAGCTATTGAAATAAATTACGAATTTCTTAGAACCTTTTAAAAGCCCCTCAAATTTTTCAAATCCCTTAACGTCTTATTAAAATACTGAAATCAATTGACAATTGCTTGGATTTTTATTAAATACTCTAAATATTTCGAATCCTTTAAAATCTTTTGAAATTCGTTAACAAATTTCTTTGATTTAAAAAAAAACCTAAAATATTTTAAATTGTTTTTAAAATCCCACCTATTTATTGAAATCGATTGAAAATTCATTGGAATCTTTCAGAATATCCTAAAATATTTGAAATACTTTGAAATGTTTTGAAGCCTTTTGGCAGTTTTCAAAACCCTAGAACAGTATTTAAAATTTTAAAAATCCCCAAAATGTTTAAAAATCTCCTAAAATACTTCAAATTATAGAAAAATATGAAAAATACCCTAAGATATTCAAATACTGCACAAATTTTTAAAATCCCTTCACATTTTTTAAGGCTCTTGCAAATATTTTTTTTAAATACCCTCAATTCTTTAAAATTATTTCAAATCCCTTCAAATTTTTACAAAGAATTGGAAATTTTCAAAATCCTATGAAATCTCTTAATTCTTCTGAATGGATTCATAAATTCTAGCAAATTCTGTAAGAACCCATGCAAATTTTTGAAAATTATTTAAAATTTTTGAAATTTTTAGAAATTCCTTGAAAAATTGTAAGTCTCTTAAAAATATCTTGGAATCTTGTATAATACCCAAAAATATTTCAAATACTTTGAAATCTCTTGAAACTTTTTGAACCTCATAAAAATTCCTTGGATGTTTTAAACATACAAAAAATCTTTCAAATTCTTTGAAATCTTTTAAAATACACTCAAACACTTCAAATTCGTTTAAATCTTTTTCAATTCCCTGAAACATTTAAAAACTCTTGAAAATTCTTTAGAAATTTTTAAAATACCCTAAATTATTTGAAATCCTCTCAAATTATTAAAAACTGTGAAAAAATTTAGAAATCTTTTAAAACACCTTAACGTTTATTGGAAGAAAATTAATTAGAAAATTATTTTCATTTGCAAAAGTGACTAAAAAGTGATTTGAGAAAAAAATTGATTAAGAGTGACTCCGTTGTAGTCCTGATTTATTCTTCACAGTTAGAAATTCTTTGACTTGTGCCCAATTTTTTTATCGCGCTGAAATTAAGAGTAATTTTTTACCTAAATATTCCGAGCGACGGAGTTTATCTTCTTTTTCCTTTTGTAACTGCATTTTCAATTTTTTTTCGATTTGTCGCTTTGTTTTATTATAGACTGCCATTGCTCGCTCCTGAAATTCCTGATCACGTTTAATTTTTATTTCCTGTTCTTTTCGCTTCTCCAATGCGTCGAGAAACAATTCATTCAACTGCTTCTTCCTCTTTTCAGCCTGGAATTAATATTTACAATAAAAAAACAGGAATCAGGCCTCACACTCCCTACGTGATAAAATATAGAGACCAAAGTGTACTAGTTTTAGCGTTTCAAGTGTAAAAATTCAGGTGAACGTTTATAAGACTTCGAAACAATTTAAGTTAAATTTAGAATTATTCGAATTATTTCCGTTAAATTGGAATGACAAAATTCATGCAAAATCTAGGAGAATTTTAAAAAATCTAAATGAATTGAAAACAATTGTAAAATATCGAAAAATTTAATTGAATTCAGTAACTATGAAATTAGCTTAGAAATATCCAAGGAAATTTGATCAAATGCGTGAGAATTGAAGGTGAGGTTAAAAGACTTCAGGATCAATTGAACAAAAACTTAAATGAATTTTTAAAAAATCCATTGAATTAAGCAGAATTTCGAAATTTTAGAAATGAAGTAATTAAAAAATACAAGAGAATTCCAGAGAATTTAAAAGATTTCAGGGTGAATTCCAAGAACAAATTTAATCACTTCAAATTTTTTAAACCCTTCTAATTTCTAACCATAAAATTTACTAATGACTAGAAAACAATTCAAAAGAATTTAAATGAATTGGAATTTTTAATATCGATGAAATCCATTTATTTCAGTAAATTCTGAGTGGGTTTAGAAGAATTTAAGGGAAAAGAGAATAATTAAATGAAATTTATATAAATTCGAGGAGAATTAAAAAAATCAAAGGAATTGAAGACAATTTAAAATTATGAAAAAGCTTCAGTGAATTCAGTGACTTCGAAATGAGCTTAGAAAAATTTACATTTTTTTTCAATCGGCTGAATTAAGCAGAAATTAGAAAATTTAAAAGATTTAAAATGAATTTTAAAAAATTCAAGAGAATTCTAGAGAATTTAAAAGATTTCAGGGTAAATTAATAAGAATTCAAGGTGAATTCGAAGAAAAAAATTTTAATCACTTCAAATTTTTGAAACGCTAGTAATTTCGAATAAAAAAGTTACTAACGACCACAATACAATTCAAAATAATTTAAATGAATTGAAAACATTTTTTTAAATATAAAAACCACTTAATTCTGTAAAATTTGAGCGAATTTAAAAGTATATAAGGAAAATAAGAATAATTCGAACAAAGTCATAAAACATCAAGCTGAAATTAAAGACCAATCGAGTGAATTGAAAATAATTTTTAAAACCTAAAAACAAATTATTTTTTAATCCATTGACTTAAATTGAATTAAGTAAATTTAAAAGATTTAAAGTGAATGAACAAAATTCAAGATAATTTAAAAGAATTTAAAGTAAATTAATCAGATTTCAGGGTGAATTACATGACAAAAAATTCAAATCACTTCACATTTTTGAACCCCTATTAATTTGTAACCAAAAAAGTTACAAATGACGACAAAACAATTAAAAAGAATTTAAATAAACTGGAATTTTTTTTCATCGTCAAAATCCATCTATTTCAATAAAATTTTAGTTAATTTAGAAGAATTTAAGGGAAATGAGCAGAATTCGACGAAATTAATAAAACATCAAGCTGAATTTAAAAAGCAATCATTTGATTTGGAAATATTTGTAAAAATATAAAGAATTTTGTTATATAATCCATTGACTTTAGGTGAATTAAGTTTTAAATCCATTGACTTAAGTTGAATTCAGTGAATTTAGAATAATTAAATTGACTTAAAAAAATTAAAAGGAATCCAAAAAAATGTAAAAGAATTCACGCTAAATTAATAAGCATTCAGGGTGAATTCCAAAGAAAATTTTCAAATCACTTCAAATCATTGAAACCCTACTAATTTCGAACAAAAAAACTCACTGATGACTAAAAAACAATTCAAAAGAATTTTTGTGCATTGTAAACGTTTAAAATGAATTCGAAAAAATAAAAAGGGCATTGAAAATAATTTGATAAAATGCCTACGAATTTAAGGTGTTTTTGAAGAGGTCAAGATAAATAAAACAAATTTTTTAAATAATCCATTGATTTGAGTAAAATTGCGTAAATTTAGAAGAATTTAAAAGAATTTGAAAGTATTCAGGATAAATTAATAAAAACTCAAAGCGAATTCCAAAAAAATTGCAAAAAATATTTGAAAAACTCTTCAGTTCTTTGAAATCCTACGAAATCCCTCACTTTTTGTGAAATCAGTTAAACTTTGCAATTTTTTCAAATTACCTAAAATATTTCAAATCCCTTAAAATCGTTTGAAATCTCTCTAAATTTGTTAAATGAACAATTGTATAAAAAGTTGAATTACAAAAAAGTCCATTTAATTAAGTAAAATTCTGTAAATTTAGAAAAATTCAAGTGAATTAAAAAAAATGAAAAGAATATAAAAGAATTCAGGGAGAATTCCAAAAAATAATGTTAAATCTCTTCAAATATTTGAAACCCTAAAAAATACCTCAATTCTTATGAATAAATTCTTTGAAATCCACTAAGATATTATAAAATCCGTTGAAATTTTATGATATTTCCTAAAATCCAGGAAAAAGTATTTAAATATATTGAGAACTTTAAAATCCATTCAAATCATTGAAATCCTCGGAAATCTTATAAAATCCTGTGAAATGTTCAAATATCCTTATCTTCCGAAATGCTAGAAAATTCTTTATCTTAAAATCTTTCAAACAAATTAAATCATTTAAACTGGAATTCTTCAGTTTTAAACAATTCAAAATTATATTATTTTAAAGTAATTTTAAGCTAGACAGATTAGAAATTGAAAAATAATTTTTTTCTAACTTACAAGTTCATAAATCAGAAGTTAAATTATGTTCGTTGTAAATAGTTTAAGCATACTTAAAAAGCTTTAAAATTTTATTTCAAAATCTTTTGAAACCTAAAAGTTGTTTTAAATTTTTCCAAATTAACATAATTTTTGAAATTTTTCTTAACTGTTAAATATCTTTTAAAATTAATTGAATTTTCCTGCGACTTTTAGACAATCCTGCAAGTTAGAAAAAAAGATCCTTAAAAATTCTAATTATAAATAAGAATCGAACACTTAATATTTCTAGAAAAAATTTGATATATTTTAGGAGATATTTATTAGCTTTAAGAAGAATCAAAATTAATTTAGAGCATGAAATTATTTCAAATTTTAAAAAATGAAGATTTTTACCAATTTGAAACAAAAAATGTAGAATCTTTTTAAAAATTGTGAAAGGCTTTACACGCGCAGAAACATTGTCTCAAGATTCCTAGGAAAATTGAAAATGATTTTTCATTTTGAAAAATTATTTTAACAGAATATTTCAAAAGGTTCTCAAAAGATTTACAAAACTGTCAAAAAAGATACTGGAAGATTTAAAGGATTTTTTTTTATATGCAAAGTTTTTTAAAAATTGTAGGAAAATTCGAATCATTTTAAAATATATTTATAACATCTGAAAAAAATGTTAACACTGTAAGTTTAAACTATTTTAAATCATTTCAAGTTTTTAATTAATTTTGATTCTTTTCAAAATTTCTAAATATCAAATAAAATCACTCCAATTGTTTCTAAAAATAATAAGAGTTCAATTGTTATTCATACATCAAAATCTAACAATTTTACTTACAAATTAAACATTTTTTAAATAGAACAACTTAAATCGTAACGTTGAAAGTTTAAAAGCTTTTCGAAATGATATAGATTCAAAGTTTTCTATGTCAAATAATTCAGTTTCAAATTTTTTACTTTTAAATATTTGGTTTCAATTTACTCGTCTTAAATGAACAGTTAAATATAATTAAATAAAAGCCTTGAATTACGGCTATATTATTATGGAGTTATTTTTAACATGAAAGTAGTTTATAAAGTTTCAACCACACGTTTAAATTTTTTAATATCTAAAAAAATTAATAAAAATAATATATTAATAAATTTGTTTATTAAATTCAATATAAATAATAATATAAGGAAAGACCTAAAACTTTGAGTTAAAAATATTTTATTAATGAATCATTAAAATTTTTATTTAAAAATAAAATAATCACAATCAATCATATTATATTAATTTTAATTCTTATCAAGACTTTCGAATTGAAACATTTACAATATGGAAATTCTCTAATTTTGAACATACACATTTATAATCATTTTGTCAAATCAATTATTGTTCAGCTTTGTTTACTCAAAGTACAGATCTATTTTTAAAATAATTTATTTATTTATATTTACAGTTGATAAAATAAAACTGTTTTGTATCAAAAATTTCAAACTTAAAACAATTTTAATTTGTAATTGTTTAAATCTTTAAGACTGCACTTCAATTATTTAAACAAACTGTTGAAATCGAACTTTGGCAGGTTTTTCTTCTGAAAATTCGTAAAATTCCTGGTCAAGAAATAAATTACTGTCATTCCCCGGTATTTTTCCGGTCTCAAGAAACTCTCAGTTACTCTAAAATCTTTAAAATCCCTTCAAATCGTTGAAATTTATTAACAATTTCTCGGAATCTTTAAAAATACGTGATTTAGGAAAAAAAGTAAATAATAGTATGACTGCAATTAGTAAAAAATTGCAGAACTTTAAAAACTAAATATTTTTTTTGTAATACCTCCTCTAGTTCACATTTCTTCATCAGTTCAAGTTCCTTTCCAATATTTATTAAATCCTGCTTCTCAGCTTCTTTTTCTTTCTTTTCTAATCGCTTTGTGTCACTCTCATTCACTTGCATTCTGCAATTAAAAATAATTAATGATTATTTATTAAAATTAAATTTCAATAATAAATAAAAACCAACTGTTTTTTTAATTCTTCTGCATAAATTTTATTCTTCATCGCCAGCTCCTCCGCTTTTTTCTTTTCCTCTTCATTGAACTTCTCAACATCCTTTTTAAGTCTCTCCACTGATTCAATTCTTTGTTCTTTATCAATTCCTTGGAGAGTTTTTTTAAATTGAATTTGAGCATCTAATTCTCTGAGACACTAGCAATTTTAACTAGAGTAATTGAAAAGTATTGAAATACTAAAAAACTTGAGAATATTCACCTCAGATGTGAGAAGTGCCCTATTGATGAGTCGACACTGAGGCTTTTGACGAAATATCAATTTTCTAGCTTCTTTAATAACTTCTAAATTCTCTGCTGCTCTTTTTTCAGCCATTTCTTTCATAAACTGGTTTCTGTCTTCATCCTCCTTTTTACTTTTAGCTATTAGTTCTTTATTCCTTTGCTTTTTTATATTCTAAAAATAGTTATCACCTTTATTAATTATTATTCCAATAAACTTCAAATTTAGATCAATAATATTATGAAATATTAAAGAAATCATTCTTAAATTAAAAATACATTCTATCATATTTTTATAATAATATAAGATGAAATAAAAGGAATGTTTTCATAATTTTCGATTAAGATTCATATATTAACAAAATATAAAACAGATCCTTATTACACGCAAAAAACTAATTCTCAGATCCTATTTTACTTTTTTATACCTAATTTTTTTCGTGAACAGTGGTTCCATTTTTAAAGAAGTAGTTGCGATTTTTAACAAAAAATGTATGAACTTACGACAAAAAATGTAATGGTAGCTATTTTAAATAAGGAAATGTTTTTATTTTAAATCAAAAACAGTTGAATTCAATAAAAAAGGCGAATTTTCAACAAAACCCTTGAATCCTCCACAAAGAAATTTTTGCAGTCAACAATGAAAAAGCATTCATTCAAAAATGTAGAATTTTCAACCCAGAAAAATAATTTTCTACTAGTAAAAATGAATTCTTAACAAAAGAGATAAATTTTGAACCAAATAGTGCAATTTTTAAGATGAAAAGACGAACTTTCTAGGAGATAAATGATTTTTTAATCAAATAATTATTCTTTTTAAATAAAAAGATAATTTTTTGACTAAGAAGATTAATTTTCTAAGAAAAATACGAACTTTCAACAAAATTCATAAACTTTTAACCAAATCGTTGATGTTTCAACCGAGAAGATTATTCTTTTAAACAAAAAATAAGAATTTAAGAAAAAGACATACATTTCTAATGAAATAGTTAAATTTTCAACCAAGTAAAATCACTTTCTACCAAAAAAGATGACATTTCAACAAATAGAATTAATTTTAAAGCAAACGGTGGAATTTTAAACTAAAAAAATTAATTTTTGTAAACTAGAATGAAATGGTTTAATTCTAAACAAAAATGGAGGTTAAATATTCATTTAATAAAATTACTTTTTAATAAAAAAACGAACCTTCTACAAAACAGTTGAATTATCTACCCAACTATTAAACTTTTTAATTCAAAAAGATGAATCTTCTATGAAAAAAAACAGTTATATTTCCAACGCAAAAAATGAAAAATCAAGAAAAAAGTTTATTTTCAATAAATGGTTAATTTTTATTCAAGAAAACTCATTTTCATTTAAGGAAATTAATATTCACTCAAGAAAATTAATTTTCATTTCAGAAAATTAATTCTCAATCGAAAAACGAATCTCCTGCAAAAAACTGGAACTTGCTGCCAAATTCTTAAACTTTAGGACAAAAAAGATGCATATTCTACACAAAAAAGTTAATTTTTCAACACGAAAATAGAAACTTAAAAAAAATTTATTTTTTATCAAAATATGAATTTAGAATAAACTGAATAAATTTTTAGCCGTATAATTACATTTCGAAACTAAAAAAATCACTTTGATTTCAAAAATAGAATAATTGAATTTTCATTTGAAAACATTAATTTTGAATTTAAAAAAAAAAACTAATCTTTTAAAAAAGAGTTCAATTTTCTACCAGATTGTTAAATTTCCGAAAAAAAAGATAAATATTTTCATCCCGAAAATATGAAATCTCAACAAAAAAGTTAATTTTCAACCAGAAAGTTCAATGTTAGGTTTAAAAAATTAACTTTAACCCCAAGAAAGGGAGGTTTCAACAAATAAGTTTAAATTTCAACAAAGGATACGAATTTTCTACGATTATTATAATTTAAAATAAAACACAATTCAATTTTAAGAAAAAATACGAATTTTCAACAAAATAGTTAAATCCTCAACCAATAATGATAAATTAAAAAAAAAGTTGCATTTTTAACAAAAAAATTTTTTTTCTACCAAAAAGATTAATTATCTACCAAAAACGAATTTTGTTAAAAAACAAACAAATGAAATTTTCAGCCAAATAATTGAATTTTTAGGCCAAAAATTCTATTTCAAATACATTCACCAGAGAAAATTCGCAACAGCTCCTTCCAAAAATATAAACAATATATTTATTATTTATTATTTATTTATTAATTTCTTATATTTAATATCATTAAAAAAGCAAGTCAATAGCAATTTTGTGTGGGACGACTGAAAAGTATCGGCAAATAAAATTCCCTGCACAGTAAAATTACCGAAATAAAAAATTACGGAATATTAAAATTCTCGAACAGTTTATCATATTCTCGAATTTCAAAATTCCCAACAAAAAAAAGACAAATTATTATAAAATATAATAAACTGGAAAAATCATTGAAATCATTGTGGATTTTTCCAGAAATTATTTCGGGGAAAATTCACAAAATATGTAACAAGTTTACCGAAGTATTGTAGAAATTTTACCGAAAAATTTGTCGGAAAAATTACCTAAACACTAGAAAAATTATCAAAATCGTTGTAAATTTTTCCCGAAGTTAGTTTGGGGAAGATTTCCAAAATATGAAATAAATTTACCGAAATATTCAGGAAATTTCCCTGAAATTGTTTTTTAGGAGAATTACCTATTACTTGGAAAAATTGCCGAAAATTTTTGGTAATTTCATTAAAAAAGTTTTTATGTAAAAAACGTAATTAAAATATAATTTTAATTGTAATAATTTAATTGATTTTATCCATTTAAAATATTGTTCGAATTCGGGAATTTTCCAGTTCGGATTTTTTATAATTCGGCAATTTTCTATCGGGAATTTTCAAATACGCTAAAATTATAAACTGCTGGTAAATTTTATTATGTAGGAATATTTATTATTCAGGAATTTTTGTATTTGGGAATTTTGTAATTCGGGAATGTTGTTATTCAGGAATTTTACAATTCAGGAAATTTATTATTCTGGAATTTTACATTGTCGGGAATTATATTTTTCACTATAAATAATGGTAGTATTACATTTAAAAACGGAAATTTTCCAGAAATAATGGAAAAAATGTTTCCAATTTTAGCAGTAATATTAAAAATGACTGGGGAAAATTTCCCTGTTCTATTTCGGGTAATTTGCAACCTAAAACTTATAAAATTACCTTAAAAGTGGGAAAATTTTCAAAACTGTATCGGGTTCTTTCATTCCCTAAGTCAACGGGAAAATTACCATGAAATATGGTAATATTACCTTTGAAAATCTTAATTTTCCCTAATTATTGGAAACTTTTCCAATTTTATGGGGAAATAAATTTTCTTATTCAAAATAGGAAAATTTACTTAAAGTTTTTGGGAAAATTTTTGAAATTTGTTATCGTGTGATTTTATTCTATATGATAAATGTTTACCTCAATTGTATTATCCCATGTTTTGGACATTTCATGAGTGGCTTTTTTAGCTTCCGCTAATCTTTTTGCCTCTTTTTCAGCAAGAATGGACATTCTGTACGCTTCAGTCGTGTAATCAACAAAATAATCGTAGGATTTTTTGGAAGCAACTAATGCCAGAGGTCTGTCATATATCTGTAAACAATGTGTGTTTTGTTGTCGAAATAGCAAGTTTTCAAGTGTTGTCATAATAATTATTAATTGATTAATTGTTCATAAATAATTAATAATTATTATAATTAGAAAATAAAGAGAAAGTGAGTAAATGTCATGATAATTTAGTTTATTTAAAAAAATTTTTAATTAATTAAATTTAATCAACTCCATCAATTTCATACACACCTTTTTTTCTAACAGTGTTTCCACTGGTTGTCTGTAGAAGATGGAATACATTTTTCAGCTGAAATTTATACGTTTTAATAATATTATTATTCGCTTAAAAATTACACTGTAAGAAATCTGTACTTTTGTTGATGTAAAAATTGTTTGACAGTTAAACTACAAATAAGGCTCTGAAGTAATACAATTATTGCTGCTCAGTTTCTCTTGAAATCTATGGTTGACATGACAACTCAGTAAACAATGTGGTGTCAAATAGCGATTGGCGCAAAGAATTACTTATTTTAGCCAATAACAGAATACAGCGCTAAAGGATTAGAAAAAAAAAGTTTTTATTAAAAATAATACAAATTTTATTGAAATAGCGACGAAAATAGCGCGCTAGACGCGTTTTTTCATTTTATTTTTTTTTATTGCCTAATTATTAAATTAATATGCTTTAATTCAACTCGTAAGACTTACAAATCGCATAACTTTTAATTGTAAATTTTCAAAATTGAAAAATCTTCCATTTTAAAAATGTAAATAATTAACTTTATACAATTTTTCATTATAAAACATTAGATTTGAATAATTTTCAATTCTAAGGTGTCCAAATTAAAAACTTTTGAAGTTTAGAGATGTTCAAATCAAAATTCTAAAATTTTTATGATGTTTTATAATTTTGCAAATCATTTGGAAATCAAAATTCGAGAAATTTCCATTGTCAATTGTGAAAATTAAAAACTTATCACTTTTTAAGATTCACAATTTGAAGTTCTACAATTTTGAAGAGTTACAATTAAAAAATCTTAAATCTTGAAGATGTAGCAATAAAAAATCTTAAATTTTGATCCTTCTCAAAATCAAAAGTCAAGTTTTATATTCTTCTTTCAAACTGAAGAAATTTCTAAAGTAGATCAATAAAATTAGACAGTTTTTATTTGTAAATTTAAAAATTAATAACTCTTCAGTTTTAAAAGATTTGCAACTCAAAGTTCTGCAATTTTGAAGTTTTACAATTAAAATTTCTAAAACGTTGAAAATATAGAATTACAAATTATACAATTTTCACGATTTATAATTAAAAGGTATGCAATTTGCATCATTTTTTTAATATTTAAATTTCGGAGATTTGCAAATAAATATTCTTTAATTTAAAAAATTTATAAATACAAATTCTTGAATATTCATGATTTTGGAAATTTGATAAATTTGAAAAGAATTTTGGAATTTGAAACATTTTGAATGTTAGAAATCCAAAGCATCAAATATCAATTTTTCAATTATAAATCTTTAAAAGCGAAGAAATTTCGAATATAAATGATCAAAATTACAGAATTTTTCATTTCGAAGCTTACACCGTTTTAATTGTAAATTAAAAAAAATAAAAACTCCTGCATTTTAAAGATTTACAGTTCAAAGTTCTACAATTTGAAGAATCACATTAGAACATTCTTGAATTTGAAAAATAAATAATTGCGAATTAATCAATTTAAAAAATTTATATTTTTGACGTATGTAATTTTGAAAGTTTTTTTTTGTTTGTAATAGTTCAACTTTGAGGATTAAAAATTTTTAATCTTGAATTTTAATGACTTGCAAATTAAAATTCTTCAATTTTCAATAATTACAGATAAAAGCTATTTAATATTTAATATTTATAATAAAAAATAATTCAATTTTGCATACTTTACAATTAAAAATTATGCAAGTTTTAAGTTTTCAAAATTAAAAAAATTAAATATTTTCCTTGTTTTACAGTCGAAATTTACTCCATTTGGAAAACTTAGAATTAAAAACTTGAGGTTTGTTTTTAAAAATATAGAAATTTAAATTGTAAATCTATCAAATAAAAGACTTTTTAATTTTGACAATAATTTACAATGAAGAATTGTGCAAATTTTAAGTTTCGAAAACCAAAACTTTGTAATTTTGGTGCCCAATAACATACTTCTAAATTACAAATCGTGAAAATGGAATAATTTGTAATGCTATATTTTCAAAATATTATAATTTTCAATCATAACTCTCAAACATTGCAGCACTTTGAATTGTAAATCTTTTCAATTTGAGCAGTCATTAACATTAGAAGTTAACAACACAATATGCTTGAATTTTGTTGAGCTACTTTCGAAACTTCTTCAGTTTGGAATATTAGGAATTGAAAAGTTGACTTTTGATCTTCAAATTCATAAAAAATTAGGATTTTGTATTTATATATCATTAAAATAGAATAATTATTAATTGTAACCCATGAAACTTACAGAAAATTTAATTCTAATTTGAATGCTCTACTTTCCAAATTTCTTCAATTTGGAATATTGAGACTTAACAATTTTATTCTTGATCTTTAAAATCATAAAAATTTAAGATTGGTTTATATATATACCATGACAATTATAGAGTTTTCAATGGTAAATCTTGGAAATTATAGAAACTTAATATTCAAATCTTAAAAAGGGAAGTTTTTAATTTGGAAAATTTATCATTACAAATCAGGCAAGTTTTATCTTTTAAATACAAAAATTCTGTACTTTTTTTGTCAAATTGCATACCCTCAAAATATAAATTCCGAAAATTGAATAATATGTAATGCAATATTTTTAACATTCTAAAATTTTTAACTGTAACTCTTCAAAATTGAACAAATTTGAATGATTTTAAATGTTAATAAGGAGTTAACTATTTTTTAAATTAAATATTCTCTAATTTTTTATTATTGATGTAGGTTTTTTCTCTAATTTTGTTCGTTTACTTTCGAAATTTCTTCAAATTGGAATATTCAGAATTAAAAAGTTGACTTTAGGTTTTTAAAATCATCAAAATTTAAGATTTTTTATTTACATATATAGGAAATTAAAGAGTTTTCAAACGTAAATCTAGACAATTATAGAAGTTTAAATTATAAATATTAAAAATTGAATTATTTTCAATCCTTACAGTTTATAATTAAAAGTTAAGTTTTTAAAATTATGCAAATTTGATGTCTAATTATAAACCTTTCAAACATAAATTGTGAAAATTGAACATTTTGTAATGAAATATTTTCAAAATTTTAAAATTTACCTCTTACAAATTGCAGAAATTTGAATCGTAAATATTGTAAAATTGAAGAGTTATAAATTTTGAAAATTTACAATCGCATATTCTCTAATCTTGTTGATATACTTTCGAGAATTCCTTAATTTGGATAATTCAGACTTGAGAAGTTAATTTTTGATCTTCAAAATCCTCAAAAGTTATATTTTTTATTTACATATCATTTAAATTAAGGAGTTTTCAATTTGTAGCATTCAAAAACAGAAATTTAAATTGTAAACCTTTAAAATTAAAGAGTTTTTAATTTTTACAATTTATTAAATTATGGAAGATTCAAGTTTTAAAAATACAAATTCTATAATTTTCATCATAAATTATATACATTTAAAATATAAATCGTGAAAATTGGAAAATTAGTATTCCTATGCTTTTGAAAATTTTAGAATTTTTAATTTATACTTTTCAAAATTGCAAAACTTTGAATTCTACATATTTTAAAATTCAAGTTATTAGTTTTGAAAAATTTGAATTAAAAAATCTCTATTTTTTTGTCTACTTTCGAAATTTTTTAATTAAAATTTAATAATTTCTATTTATACATCTATAAAATTCAAGAGTTTTTAATTTCAATTCTTTAAAATCATAAAACTTTGCATTTGAAATCTTAAAAATTGAAGTTGTTAATTTTGAGAAACAATAATTAAAAATTGTGCAAGTTTAACGTTTTAAATATAAAAATTCTCGAATTTTCCTGATTTGCATCTTTGAAATTGAAGATTTCTAAATTTTGCAAATGTACTGCAATTGACAATGATGCAAATGTGTAGTTTTACAATTTAAAAGCATGTAATTTCAATTATTAATATTCGAAGTTTCTTAAATTTTGAAGAGTTTAAGTTGATAAATATTTTATTTTTGAGACTTATAAATACAAATTATATTTGGATAATATTGGAAATCAAAAGTCCAGTTCTTAATTCTAAATCTCTAAAATTGAAGAAATTTCGAATTTACAGCATACAAATTACATACACCATTTTTAATTGCAAAACTTAAAAATGGCATAAATCCTAATTGTAAATTTTTAAAACTAAAAACACTAATATCAAAGTTGTACAATTCAAAGTTCTACAATTCAAAGTTCTACAATTTAAAGAGTTGCAATTAAACATTCATGAATTTTTAAACAATAGAATTGCAAATTATTTCTTTTTGAAGATTTATATTTAAAAGTTATGAAATTATGAACGTTTTTTGTTTGCATAGTCCAATTTTGATGATACACAATTTAAACCCTTCAATTTAAAAAAATCTACAAATAAAAATTCTTAAATTTGGAATATTTTCAATTAAAGATTCTTCAATATTTAATGGGTATAATAGAAAATTACGCTATTTTAATCGTTTTTCATTTCGTGGAATATTTCAATTTTTAAAATTAATCAATTTTTTTAAGTTACTTCACATTCTTCATTTATTTCAAATTAATAGTTTGGAAGTTCTAATATCAAATTTTAATGAATGGATATGGAAATATTATTAATTTTAAATAAATGATTAATCAATCAATTTCCCCGCAATATTCATTTTTTAAATGTTTGAAATATCGAATATCGAATCTTCAACTCTAACCCTAAATGTTGCCAACCCGGCTGACGCGGCCGTCTTTATGTTCATTTGTCTTTTGTTTCCAGTAACAAACGGTCGGTTAGAGGTTATGAGTTATGTTTGTAACAGCCCTGTGCATCTGAAAATAAAATGGCGATCCCTTAGTATCCTAAGTTGATTAGTTCCTAATATCCTCAGCGCGGCGCTAGTTGCGCCATCACTCTCTGTTTTTGCATTGTAAGCAATGGGAGTAACCACTTTATTTTTATTTTTTAATAAAGAAAATCTTATTTTGGTAAAAAAAATATTGAAATGAAAAGAATGTTACTCATTTTGTATTTCAAAACAATTTTCCAAACGATGTATATAAATGCTAATGGAAAACATGAATTAAAACGTCACCCAATAAACTTGGTAAAGTGGAATATTAGATATTAATTTGATTAAAAAGTTAAATATAATCCTTTTTATATCTGAAAACGCAGTAAATAATATTTATATCAATAAAATATGCAAATAGTTTTGTGAAAAAAGTTTTAATAGTATAGTAGTTTAAACTTAATATTTGAGGGCTTTGCGAGTACTTACGCTATTGAATATAATGAGAAAAATGTAATTGAAATTGAATTAATTTTTTATTCAGGAATATATAACATAAAATAATGTAAAGAACATTAAAAATAGTTTATTCAATAATTCAAATTGTTGCAAAAAAAACTATTTTTCAGAGGAACAAATATAAATTATTATTATTATTATTATTATTACACCATTAAGCCATTTCCCTTTCGGGGTAGGCGTGACTCACTCGGCAGGGGAAAGGAGTAGTGTGTGGATGGG
>NC_046662.1:56806382-56810617 GCF_010883055.1 Belonocnema kinseyi | reverse complement strand
TCGTATTTTCGTGTACAACGTTACCGGCTGATGCCGTTGGAATTGATTGTTGAAATTTATTTTTTTACATCTTTTATTATTAAGCTTTGTACTTAAACGTAGCTTTCTTTCGACTCTGGCATTTCTCAAAGTTGCGACCGATATTTTATGTATAAAAAAAGTTCGAACGTTCAAAAAATGTTGAGGTTCAGAAAAAAGATGAAATAATTTTCAGTGAAGTTCCTACCAAAATGCAGTACCTAAACGTACTTTATTGTACTCTAATACATTTCACAAAGTTTCAGCTCGATATTTTATTTACAAAAAAAGTTCTTAGGTTCAAAAAAACATTCAGTGAACTGAAAAACTGTGGTCGGTAATATAGGTATTTAGCTGTGTCACATGCCCTTAAATAAAATGGTTTAAAATGTAAATTTAGTTAAATTCAATCAGAAATACATTATATCTATTATATATTCATAAGCGAGAGTATTCACATGATAAGTTTAAACTTAGTACTATTCAAATTTTTCTCCAGAATTTTTTTACATTCCATTAATAATATTGTTAATTTGTTTTCGACACTAAACTTTAAGAATCATATTTTACTTGTCAGGATTATTGTACGGCCATATAAATCATATTTTGTCTTTAGTATTTATAAAAAATTATTGGAAAAGTATTTTGAAATTTTAAACGAGTAGCATTGTTTTAAGTTCAAGAATTTTTTGCATGGAAATAGCATTTTGTTGATTAAAAAATTTAAAAAGTAATTTAGTCCCATTGCTTTCTGTGTAAAAACAAGGAGTGATGGGACAACTAGCGCCGCGCCCTGAATATTAGGAACTAATCAACTTGGGACAGTTGCGGGGTCAAGTTTAAATCCGAAACATGGAGATATGCACAAGGCTGGTTTGTAATTTATAATCGTCATTTGCAAAATACGCAAAACTATTTTATAATTATTTTACCATTTTTTTCACTTAAAAGGTGAAGGCGATGCTTGTAATTAATGAAATAGGTATAGTTTAATCAATTGTTGAACAAAAAATTTAGTTCTTAAATTTAAGCAGAACTCGAGCCCCAATGTTTATTTCATGTGAATATTTGCCACACTATCTAAATTTACTCTCTACTACTTACCATAAATAGTAGAAATTCTACACATTTCATAGTAACTAGCAGTCTTGCGCGCGCAACGGTGCGCGCCTATTTAGTTTTTACAGAAAAAGAATAAAACAAAAGCCTATCTTTTCTATGTTATACATATTTAATTAATGTTACAAAATATTAGTATAAAATAATAGAAGGCACCAATTGATGAGTTCTGTGCCTGAAACTGTAATTAATCTTTTATAATAGGATTTTAACAAATTTGATATGTTTTGGTAGAAAATGAAATTGAACTATTTTATTCCAAATGAGCTTTTTTTATTAAAAATTAATTTACACCTAATATTGATGAATAGCATTCATTACAATTTTTTAACTCACGTTGATGATAATCATAGTCTTTAAATAATGAATTTTGCATTTTTAAGCCACAATTTGTATATGTCAATTTAGCCAAATTTTTGTATGCGCATCATAATAATCAATTTTCTTATAGGTAGAAAAACACATGTAATAAGCTTGTTGCTACTTGGTAAACTCTCCCCTGAAAATCTGGTTCAAGTCTCCCCAATATTAGTTCATGCGTTCAATGTCATAAAAATTTTAGTAATAACTGTTTCAGTATTCCGATTTATACAAAATCATTACACTACTTTGTAAAGAATGACGCGATATATATTTATATATATATATTTATTTTTGATTACAAGAGTAGATAGGTCCTTAAAAACTTAGAAAAAAATTACATTATTGAACGCAAATTTCTGCAAATTATCGCATCTCAGACTTAGTTAAGTCTCCCACTGTCCCCTGGACTTTTCACATGAATGTTTATGAAAAACATGAATATTTTCTTTAAAATTAAGCTAATTATTATTATATTTTAAATTACATTAAAATTAATCTAATTATTTATTAAAAATAACACTTTAAACAATTAAATACTTGAAAACTTATCATGTGGGGTGAAGGTGTTGTGAAAAATGTGGTTTATGGATGTAGATGGAGGGGAAAAGTGTTATATCTGTTTTACAGAAAAAGAGTCTTGTGACTTACAAGTTTAAGAATTGGGAAAAATTATTTATTTCCTAACTGACAATTCTTTATTTGTTGAAAATTCGTTTTTCTAGTTGAAAAATGCATAATTTTAGTGATACACTCATCTCTTTGGTTAAAAAATGTACTATTTTTTTGAAAATTCTTTTGTTTAAAAAAATTACCGAATTTTCAACCAAGTAGTTACATTTTCATCCAAACACCTAACATTTTAACAAAATAGTTAAACTTTTAAATAAGTAGATAAATTTTCAACCAAAAACTAAAAAATATGATTATTTTAAAACAATAAAAGCAGAATTGAACCAAAAACTGTACTTCAAGAAAAATTTAACTAAAATAATGAATCTTCAACCAAAAAAATTAATTTTTTAAAGGTCGTTTAACCTTAAAACAATTAGAGAAATGTTCAACAAAAAAGATTAATTTTCAACCAAAGAAAGAAAGAATTTGGAACAAAAGAATTAAATTTTCAACTAAAATGATGAATCTTTAGCACAAAAAATATACATTTTTACTCAATTAGTTTAACATTTAACCAAGTAGTCGAATGCAAACAAAAAAGGCAAATTTAAGAAAAAATGATTGAGTCCTCAACAAAGAAGCTTTAACAAAAGATAAGTCACAACTACCAAATTACAGTTGTAGATATTTTAACCTTTAATTTTAAAATGTCTGTGCACAACTTTGGGCGAAAAACAAAGACCGAGCGCGAAGCGCGAGATGCATATATTTTATTATGATTGTTATATTATAATTTTAAGTCAAGACAGAAAAAAAAACTTTAACTAAATTTTTGAATATTTTCAACAAAAAATTTCAAAAAACTGCTACCTTCTGGTTTAAAAATCAAATAATTGGCTGAATCTTGGTTGAATAAAATTGGTGAATCTCATTGTTAAAAATCTAACTAATTGTTTGAAAATGTATGGATTTTGTTAAAAAAATCGACTTTTTCAGTAGAAAATTAATCTTCTTGTTTGAAAATTCATCTTGCTGATTGAGGATTCAACCATTTTTCGGACAATTCATTTTTTTTCAAAATTAATTTATTGAAGTGAAACTTTAACTCTCCATTTTTTGTAAAAAATGTATTGATATTTTTAATTACAATCTGTTTTAGTTGAAAACTCAAATATTTTTTTTTAAATTACACTTCTTTAAATTGAAAATAATTTTTTTTAACTAAAAACTGAACCATCCCATTTTTTCATTGAATATTAAGTAAATAATTGAAGCTTCAACTGTTTCGGTTTAAAACGAACCTTTTTGATTGAAAATCCAACTATTTTTTTTTCAATTTCTATATATTTTTTTAACATTTATTACTCTAATGGTAAAATCTACTTATATTACTTTTGGTTGAAAAATGATATTTTTAGTTAAAAATCATATATCTGTTTGAAACATTCTAGATTTGGTAGAAAATTTGTAATTTTTGGTAGAAAAGTAATATTCTAGGTTAAAATTAATATTTTTCATTAAGAATTCAGTTATTTCAAAAAAACTCCTTTTTAGTTTTTCAAAAACCAATTTCTTTAAAAGAAATTTCGATTCTACTATTTTTGTTGAAAATTGATATTTTAAATTGAAAATTGACCCTTTTTACTTAATAATTCAATTTTTTTAAATTTTTCTATTTTGGGAGAAAATTAATCCTTTTGGTTCAAAATCGATCTTTTTTCGTTAAAAATTGAACTATTTAGAAACAAATTCATCTGTTTGGATACAGTATTTGGAAATTCAGAATTTTGTTAAAAATTCGTCATTCTTGGTAAAAAATAATAAACTCCCTAATTGAAATCTCATGTTCTTTCCGAGGATTCTATTATTTTGTTAAAAATTCCTTTTTTTGTGAAAAATTAATTTATTTAAGAGAAATTTCGATTATACCATTTTTGATAGAAAAATGATATTTACAAAAAATTGATCTTTTTTTGTTAAAAATTTAATTTTTTTAAGGGCATGTGACACAGCTAAATACGTATATTACCGACCTCACTTTTTCGGTTCACTGAATGTTTTTTTGAACCTAAGAACTTTTTTATAAATAAAATATCGAGCTGAAACTTTGGAAAATGTATTAG
>NC_046662.1:56761230-56806282 GCF_010883055.1 Belonocnema kinseyi | reverse complement strand
TGTACAACGTTACCGGTTGATGCCGTTGGAATTGATTGTTGAAATTTATTTTTTTACATCTTTTATTATTAAGCTTTGTACTTAAACGTAGCTTTCTTTCGGATCTTGCATTTCTCAAAGTTTGAGACCGATATTTTATGTATAAAAAAAGTTCGTACGTTCAAAAAATGTTGAAGTTCAGAAAAAAGTTGAAATAATTTTTAGTGAAGTTCCTACCAAAATGCAGTACCTAAAAGTACTTTATTGTACTCTAATACATTTCCCGAAGTTTCAGCTCGATATTTTATTTAAAAAAAAGTTCTTAGGTTCAAAAAAACATTCAGTGTACTGAAAAACTGTGGTCGGTAATATAGGCATTTAGCTGTTTCACATGCCCTTAAGAACGGTAACAAGAATGAGAATGTTAGTGAGAATATAACAGAGAATTAAATTCTCTGAGAATTTATGAGAATCTCAGAATTTATTTTAATCAATAGAAAATTGCATTTTTTCTTTAACTTTTCGGTTGAAAATTCAACTCTTTTTTTGAAAGTTTCTCCTTTTTATTTTAAAGTTTACCTGCTCTAGCAGAAATTAAATCTTTTTTTAATATAAAAGCAAGTGTTTGGTTAGAAATTAATCTATTATACTATTTTCTTGAAAACTTAACTATTTCGCAGAAAATTTACTTTTTGTTTAAAATTTATATTTTGGTATTGAAAAATGAACTGAAATATATTCTGTATGGAAGTTCCAGTTATAAAAAATGTGTTTTTTATTACAGGTTAATCTGTTTAGTACAAAATTGATATTTTCTGGATAAAAAAGCATTTATTCGGTAGTGAATTGAACTATTTTGTTAAAAATTCATCCTTTTTGGTTAAAAAAATTCGTCTTTTTGGATTGAAAATTCCATTTTTTTCGTAGAAACTTATTTTTTTGTTACAAAAATTCAATTTTTGATCGTACTGAGTTAACTGGAATTTTTTTTATGAAAACTCAACTTTTTTTATAATAAAAAATTCTTCTGCTTTAAGATAAATTTCATATTTTTTGATAAAAATGCTACTTTTTGCTAGAGAATTTAACAATTTTGTTAAAAAGTCATCCATTTTGGTTGAAAATTTGTCTTTTGAATTGAAAAATCAATTTTTTTGATAAAAAATGATTTATTGTTTAAAATTTGATAGTTTGATCGTGAAAACTTGACTGAAATGTTTTTCAATGCAAAATTCAACTATTTTTTTGAAATCGTCCTTATTTGCTTGATAATTCGACTAAATTGTTTAAAACATTTGGTTGAATCGCTTTGTTAAGAAATCATTTTTTTTTGTTAAAGATTTATATTTTAAGTTGAAAAGTTATCTCGTTGGTTAAAAGTTTAATTATCTTGTTGAAAATTAATCTTTTTGCATTCTCATCATTTATGATTGAGAAAGTATTAGAATTGTCGGAAATCTCACATCACAGTTTTTCAACGGATCTCCACGTTTCGAGACCCCCTGAATCCGAAAATCAGGTTTTCACGATGGCGTCTGTCTGTCTGTCCGACCGGCCGTCCATCCGTAAACACGATAACTCAGGAAAAAATGAACGAATCAAATCCATCTTTGGCACACTTTTTTTAGGTCCTAAAAAAAAGGACAAGTTCGTTAACCAGCTATTTTTGATAAAAATTCAAAAAGTGAGCGCATTTTGAAAATTTTTTAGTCTACTTATTTCTGAATTTGAAAATCCTATATATGGATATTTATAGTATTAAAAAGAAAAAAAAAATTATCCTAATGACGTTTTTCGATAGAAACGAAATTCTTAGAGATAGCGTTTTCAAAATTTTTTTAATCAACCGAAAATCAAAATCTTAAGCCAAAAAATGCACGATATGAAAAGAAGTCAAGAGAAAAAAAACATTTCTTTTCAAAAGACCTACAAGATTATCATGACAAATTTTTGGATTTTCTTCAAAAATAAAAATTCAAATTTTGATTGCACAAAAAAATAATGAAGAATAAAAAATTCCATTTTGTAGACAAACTATGTAGGACACGAAAAAAGACGAATTAACAAAAATTGTTGTCCCATAAAAGATCCACAATTTCGTTAAGAATCACTTCTTGATAGGACACGTACCTTTTGTTTTATTCGTGAAAAATAACGTTGAAAAAAAAATAAAATAAAAAAAATGTGTGGAAAAACGACGGAACTTACGACAAAAAAATTCAACAAAACCTGTTTACAAATGTCTGTCGGAAATCGAGCGCGCAGCGCGAGTGTCACGATGAGAATGTGTACGTCAAAGCCTACAGAGCTTTAAGAAACTTAATCTTTGACTATACTTAATTAAGTAGACAATTCAGAATATGAAGACGCATATAAATACTGCCATCTAAAAGAGATCTTTCTGATAAAGTTTTTTTTAAGCATTCCAAATGCAAAGAATAAATATCCGAGAACGAAGGCTAAGTCTGGTTGAAAATTTAACTGTTTTGTGGGAAATACTTCTTTTTTTTAGAATTCATTTTTTAACAGAAAATGGAAATTTTCCATTTTTTAAGATTTATATTTTTTAGTTTGAAATTTCTTTTTTTTGTGTAAAAATGCATCAGTTTCGTGAAAAATTAATTTTTCGTTGAACAGTCATATTTTTTGTTTGAAAATTGAATTTTTGTAAAGAAAATTTGTCTTCTGGTTTGAAGGTCCAATAATTTAGATAAACTTTTATTTATTTTTTGAATAAAAAATCTTTCTTTGTTGGAAATTCATCTCTTTGGTTATAAAATTCTTTTCTTTTGTTGTATAAATTTCATTCTTTTTTGATTAAAATATAAACTATGATACTTTTTCGTGGGCTTATTCCGCTTATAAAATATCATATGGTAAAAATATCATAAGATTAAAATGCTGACATTTAAATAATAATGATTTGATATGAAAAATTAGACAAAGAAAAATCAGAGAATTTTGAAAATGTCACGCGTCTAAGTTTTGCGGGAGTGGGCTCTTCTTATTCTATTTCGTGGTATTTATTAAGTAATGTAAGGCAATTTAATTTTCAGGTTAGAGTTACAGTTTAACAGTGTTAAATAATTAATGACCTACTGATTTGCATATTTTAAATTCCTGAGTAATTCTGAGCTAAAAAGTAATTTATATTCAACCGCTGATATAACCTGAAGAATAAACATATTGTAAAAAATCATAAATTCTTAAATTCTCTTAAATTCTTTTAAATTCTACTAAATTCTGTTATATTCTCGGTTATATAACCTGAACTTAAATTCTCGGGAATTTAAGAAAACAATATACACAATATACAGAATGGGCCCGCTAGGGCTTACCAAACAGTATGCAACCTGGCTTACACGCCAGTGCAATTATTATGGGCGTGTATGCCGAGTTGCATACTTTTCGGTAAGCCCCAGCGTGTCAACCCTGTATGAGATTTTTTTACAAAAAATGAAATAGTTCAATTTTCGACCAAAAAGATGAATTTTCAAACTAAAGGATTAAATTTTTACAACAAAGATAAATTTTCAACAAAATATATAAATTTTCAACTGAATATTTCAAAGTTCTAATTAAAAAAGGTAAATTTTTTACTAAATAAAACGAATTTTCAACAAAATTGATAAATTTTCAACTGAAAAATTAATTGTAAACCAAAAATGGAGCAGTGGAATTTTCGGGCAAAAAAAATTGAATTTTAAATAATATAGATTAATTTGAAACAAAAACAGTGAATTTTTTACTAAAAAAGAAAACATTTTCAAACAAAAATGAGATAGTTAAATTGTCTGTTTAAAAAATTATTTTGAACAATAAAAAATCAAATTTTTAAAAGAATAATAATTCCATTTTTAACCACAGAAATGAATTTTCAACCAAAGTAATTAATCTTTAACCAAAAAATTACTTTTTAGCAAATTAGCATAACTTTCAACAAAAAAAGATGATTTTTAACGAAAAATAGTATGGTTAATATTTCAACCAAAAAATATTTTAATATTAATTCAAAAACATCAGAATTTAAACAAAAATACGAATTTTAAATGAAATACTTACTTTTTAAGTTTAACAGTTAATTTTCAAAAAAACAAAAAAAAGAAAATTTTCAATAAAATAGTTCAATTTTAATCCAAAGAAAAGAATTTGTAACTAAAAATAAATACATTTTCAACCAAAAATAATGAATTTTCAAACAAGAAGATTACTTTTCTACCAAAAAGTCGAGTTTTCAACAAAAAATTAACTTTTAAAAACAAAAAATGCACAAAATAGGTAAATTTTTAACGAAACAAATTAATTTTTAAACAAAACAAATGAATTTTCGAAGAAGAAAAATAATTTTCAAAAAACAGTCCGTCTTCAAACACGTAGTGTAATTTTCAACTAAAAAGATCGATTTTAACCGAAAAATGATTTTTCAAAGAAAAAGTTTAATTCTTAAGCATGAAAATTAATTTATAAATAAAGGAGAGAAATTCTCAACAAAGTACATAAATTTCCAACTGAATATTTGAAGCTCTAACTAAAAAAGAACAATTTTCTTCTAAAAGAAAACGGATTTTGAAAAAGATTGTTGAATGTTCAATTGATAAATAGTTTTTTATCAAAAAATTTGGCAGTTGAATTTTTGGAAAAAATGAAATTTTCAACAATTAAAAATTAAAAAAGACAATCTTTTAACCAAAAATGGAATAGATAAATTTTCTGTTAAGAAAATTAATTTTCAACCAAAAATGAAATAGTTTAATTTTTCCGTGAAGAAAATTAATTTCCATTGATAAAGGGTATTTTTCAATAGAATAGTTCCATCTTTAGCCATAAAAATGAATTTTCAACTAAAGCAATGAATCTGCAACAACAAAATCACTTTTTAGCAAATTAATATAACTTTCAACCAAAAAGATGAATTCTCAACGAAAAATTTACTAGCTAATATTTCAGCCAAAACATATTTTAATGTTGAATAAAAAACATTCGAATTCAAACAATAAAATAGACGAATTTTTAATGAAATACTTTATTTTGAAGTATACAATTTAATTTTCAACAACAACAACAAGAAATTTCCAACTGAATATTTGAAGCTACAACTAAAAGAAGGTAAATTTTCTACTAAAAGAGACTGAATTTTGAACAAAATTCTTAAATTTTTAACTAAAAAGTATATGGTTAACCAAAAATCAAGCACTGCAATTTTTGGAAAAAAATTAAATTTTCAACAACATAGTTCAATCTGCAACAAAAAACAGTCAAAAATCAACTAAAAAGGACAAACTTTTCAACCAAGGTAATAGTTAAATTTTCTGTTAATATCAATAATAAAAATCAAAATAAATGAATTTGCGAACAAGGAGAATAATTTTCTAGAAAACGGTCTATTTTTAAACACATAGTGTAATTATTGAATGAAAAGATGGATTAAAAAAAACGAAAACGAATTTTTAAAAGATTGGTTAACTTTTCAACCGAAAAATGATTTTTCAAAAAATATATTTTAAATTAAAAGCCGGTTGAATTCAATCAATGATGACAAATTTCAACAAATCCTGTAAATTTTCAAATAAATAAATTTTCAATGAACAACATCAATTTTCAAACAAGAAGATTAGTTTTATACGAAAAAGTCGAGTTTTTAACTACAAAATTCATTTTTACCAATAAAAAAATTAACAAAGTAGCCAAATTTGTAACCAAATAAATGACTTTTTAACCAAAATAAATGAATTTGCAAACAAGAAAAATAATTTTTAAAAAGTCCATCTTCAAACACATATTTGAATTTTCAATTAAAAAGATCGATTTTCAAAAAAATAATGTTTAAAAGATAGGTTAAATTTGCAACTTAAAAAATGATTTTTCAACCAAAAAGTCTAAATGTTAATCATCAAGATTAATTGTCAACGAGAGGAGACGAATTTTTATTCAAATACATGAATTTTTATCCAACTGGTTTATTTTTAAACCAAGAAGGCGAATTTTTAACCAAAAATGGACAACTTAAATATTCCGTTAATCAATTTTTAATAAAAAAACGTATTTTCTTCAAAATAGTTAACTTCAAACCAAAAAGATGAATCTGCAACAGGAAACGTTAAATGTAATAGTTCATATTTCTGCCAAAAAATATTTTAAATTAAAAAGCCGTTGAATTCTATAAAAGAATACATATTTGTAACAAAACCTGTAATTTGTTTAATAAACAATCGGCCTTTAACCAAAAATAGAAGAAAAACAAATTTTCAATAAAATAGTTCAACTTTTATCGAAAGAATTGAATTTGTAACGAAAAATAAGTAAATTTCGAACCAAAAATAATGAATTTTCAAACAAAAACATGCATTTTCAAACAAGAAGATTAATTTTCTACCGAAAAATCGAGTTCTCAACTAAAAAATTAATTTAAAAAAAAGCACAGTAGCTAAAGTTTAAAAAAAAAAGTCAATTAGCGAACGAGAAAAATTATTTAAAAAAAAAGTCCATTTTCAAACACATAGATGAATTTTCAACTAAAAAGATAGGTTTCAACAGAAGAAAAACGAATTTTTAAAAGATTGGTAAACTTTTCAACCGCAAAATGATTTTTTAATCAGAAAGTTTAATTGTTAAGCATCAAGATCAATGTACAACCAAAGGAGACGTATTTTTCATTAAAACACATGAGTTTTTTTCCAAATGGATTTTCCTCAAAATAGTTAACGTTAAGACAAAGCCAAAAAATATTCTAAATTAAAAGTCATTGAATTCAATCAAAATGGGTGCATTTTTAACAAATTCTTTAATTTTTCAACTAAAAAAACACAGTCTTTAACACAAATTAAAACAAAAAAAAATTAAAAGAAAAAATGTTCAACAAAATAGTTAAATTTTCAACCACAGTGAAGAAAATTTAACTCGTAAAATTTTGATCAAAAACAGTTGAATTAAAAAGAGAAGACGATTTTTCTACTAAAGAGTTGATTTTATAATTTGAGAAAATGCTTTTTTGTTTAGTTTTTGCAAAAAAAAAATAGATAACTTTCGAAAACATGTACTTTGACACGTTCTTTCAGTAAACAATAATGTTATAATTGTGAAATTTAAGAACTGTGCAAGAAAAACTGACTGTACTTCAAATATTAAATTTTTTGTTTTCAAACTGAATGACTGGCACTTTGACTCTAGCTTCCAAATAAACTATAAACTTTTATTAATAATATGTATAAAAACTATTTTTCATATATTAAATTTGAATTGTCGCTGAAATCGGACCCAATCAGATCGCGCACTCTGGTGAGTGGTGAGCACCCCCATTTCGTCAGTGAATCCAGCAGATAAAGTAGATTCTGGATGCAGTCGATCCGGTAAATATTGGATATTACCTACACGTAAAAAAGAGAGACATGCTTTCCATCAAATCCGACAGATGCCGCCAGCTGCGCGAAAAATTGATGTTTCCATGCAACATTTCTTCTTATAGAAATTCGCTACTCATTACTAATCAATCTAAATAATTATATTTAAATCGATATTTTATTCATTTCATAATCCCTAAGTCAGAATTTAAACTGATCAACTCAAACATCAATTTGTATATTATATGAATAATCAATAAATATAAGGAATGTAACACAATAATTTGTGAATATTTTCTCAGTATAAACTTAAGTTTTCTTTTTATTTGTGTAATATTAAAAAAAATGTAATTAGTCAAAACATTACAGAAAAACGCGGGAAAAAGTACGATTCTTCTTTACCTTCTTGTTGTTTGAATTTAGTTTCAAATACTTCCGCAAGATGGTCGTGGCGCGATAGTGCAACCGTGTGTCAACATGTGGTACAGCTGATTGGCGGTTTTGTTGTTGGAAAAGTGAGTACGAATATTATTTAAACAAATTTCCTGATTTCCCAGAAGTTTTTTCCATCCTAGAAACTTTTTTCGGAAGTGTCATGAAAGTGTGAAGATTTTTCGTTCAGAAATACCGGTGAATTTTGTTTCGGGAGTGTCCTATATTTACGCAACACGTGTGCCGCTAAATTTCCTAACGATTTTTAGACCAACCCGTTTATATTATTTCCCGAGACGATAACAACTTTATTTATTGAAAAAATTCAGCAAGGTGGAAATTACAAGTCGTAAATTTGTGATTCAATGCGTGTGTAAAATCATTGCAAAAATAAGGTTATAATTGAGTTAAACCGTTCGAAAAGTGTTTTGATTAGTTTGTTGACATTTTCGGATATCGTGGGTGGAACGATACCCGGATATTTCAAGAGAAAAATATCCATTTGTATTTCTATTCTGGGTGACTCACGAAGTTAATTATATGATTGTAAGTTGCTCCAAAATGTTTGTTATACAGTGAAATATATATATATATATATTTTTTATTGTTCTTTATTCAGTAACTGTTCAGTTTATTAATTATTTGCTTAGAATTTAAATTACTAATGCTATTGACGCAAACGTTCTTATATTTTATTTTCTGTGACCTATTTTATTTATATGATAGAATCTGCAAATATCCTAACCTTAAATTAAAGATTGTGTACTTGTTGCGCATTCAAGGTGAAGTATTTTTCTGACGATAATTCTCATTAATTTGTGATTGGCTTTAATTGATTGTGTAACGATAACATGAGTAATGATATCATTATTATTTTCCAGTCTGCGGTATAATGTTTACCTAGTTCGTACTTTGTATTGTTGATCAATAATTTTTTTAATTTTAGGATTCTGAAAATTAGACAAATATTCCAATTTAGTTCCTTAATTCATTATAATATTTGATAGCTTGTATTTCACTATTATATTTTTTAAATATTTGAAATTATAACCATAATTTACCAAATTTATATCAGTACAATCTGAAGATTTGCATTTTTTTGTTCGACTTCTAGATCAAAAAGGAAAATCTCAATAAAAATGTAAAAATTTAGAACACAAAAATATAAATTAATAATTATATCAGACTTCACCAAATTTTCCCTGTTCCCCTGTCTTTCACTTTTTAAAGTGACACTATGTCTTATTGTTTCGCTTACATGAGAAATTAATCAATAAAAAACAATAAGAAAATTCAAACATTTTTTATTTTTAGTTTATTCTTTGTTTAGAAAAGTGTAATATTAGATTTTTTGTAGAAAATTAATCTCTTTTGGTTGAAATTTTAATTTTTTCGTTGAAAATTCCACTATTTTATTTTTAAATCTTTTTTTATTGTCTAAAATTCAACTGTGTTGTTGAACATTCAATTTTTTAGTTAGAAAACTCGACCTTTTTAATTGAAAATTTATCTTCTTCCATCAAAAGTTGATTCTTTTGAATTTAAAGTCTATTATTATATTTTTTGGTAAAAGTTCATCTCTTTTGGTTGAAAATTTCATTTTTTTTTTCTATATTTAACTATTTTATCAAAAAGTCATCTTTTATGGTCGTAAATTCATCTTTGGTACAAAAATCTTTTTTTTTTAGTTAAAAATTTATTCGTTTTAATTAAATAATCTACTATATCATAATTTGGTTAAAAAATTAATCTTTTTTATTGATTATTTTATCTTAAAAAATTTAACTGTTTCTTTAAAAACTCACATTTTCGGTTAAAAATTAAACTTTTTGTTGAAAATTTGTTCTTTTGTATAGAAAATTTGTCCTATTAGATTAACAAATTCATTTTTCTTTCATAATTCATCTCTTTTAGTTAAAAATTCTACTATTTGGATGAAAAATTAATAATTCTGTTGATAATTCTTCATTCCAGATATAAAAATATGACCTTATGGTATTAAAATTAATTTATTTTTCGTTAAAATTTAATTCTTTTTATTTGAAAAGTCTAATATTATATTTTTGGCTTTTAATTCATCTCTTTTGTTTAAAAAGTGTAGTATTTGATTGAAAATTTCATTTTTGTTGTTGAAAATTCAACTGTTTTATTGAATATTTGTATTCTTAAATAAAAAATTATTCCTTTTATATTCAAAATTTATCTTTTTAGAACAGAATTAATCTCTTTTGATTAATAATTCTTCTGTTTGGTTGCAAAATTCAATCATTTTATTGACCAATTTTTGTATTATAGAAAATTCGTCTTCTTTATGGTTGAAAGTTAATTCTTTTTATTTGAAAATTCAGGTAGTTGGTCTCAATTTCCATTATGTTTTTTTTTTTTTTGAAAATTCAACTGTTTTTTTGAATATTTGTCCTTTTTATTAGAAAATTCTTCATTTTGAATTAAAAATTCACCTTTTTTGATCGACAGTTAATTTTGTTTACTGTACAAGTCTATTATAGTTTTGAGTTAGAATTAATATCTTTTGGTTAATAGTTCTACGGTTTTGTTACAAATTCAATTATTTTATTGGCCATCCTTTTTTTTTGTTGAAAATTCGTCTTTTTGAACTAAAAATTTCATTTTTTTGTTCTTGAAAGTAATTTTTTGTCGAAAATTCAACTGTTTTCTCAAACATTTATCTTCTTGGATTGAAAATTTATCGTTTAGTAGGAAAGTAATGTTTTTGTGTTGTGTTAATTATTTTCATTTGAAAAGTCTGTTATTATATTTTTCATTTAGAATTTATTTGTGTTGGTTAAAAATTCGATTATTCTGTTAAAAAATTAAGTATTTTGTTTGAAATTAAACTATTATAAAGAAGCCATTTTGTCGATAATTTAACTGTTTTTTTTTTTTAAATATTCGTCTTTCCAGCTAGAAAATTAGTCATTTTGGATTGAAATCTCATCTTTTGATAGAAAAGTCATTTTTTTGAGTTGTAGTTTTTTGGTTGAAAGCTCCAGATTTGTTTAAAAATTCAACTTCCGTGGTTGAATATTCATCTCCTTTGCTATGAAGTTCAATTTTTTGCTTATACATGTCACTATTTTCTTAAAATTATTTTTTTTTTTCAGAAATTCAACTATTTAATTGAACAATTATCTCTCCCGGTAGAAAATTCACCTTTTTTTGTTTCTACTAAAATCTGTTTTTCACGATGCTATTTTGTAAGCGTTTTCTGAAAACTGAAAAATAATTTTCCACTTGCATTAATTACTTTATTCGATTTTAATTTTCCTAGATTATTTTTCACTTCAGAACTCTACAAGAAAATGTAAATAATACGAACAATCTTTAACTGTATTGAAACCTTTTTTATTAGTTCATGATTTATTTTCTATTTTTGTAGTTGATTCTGAACCAATCTATGTAGATTGTTACATTTTCTAAAAAGGAAAAAATAATAATCCAAAAAAATTAACGCAATTCTAAAATTTCTGATATTAAAATTCATTCAATTTTCAAGAATTTAAATTTAAAAACTTTATGGAAATATTTAGAACTCAATTAAAAAATTTTATTAAGGATTGAAAAGTATTCTATTTTATCAGGAATACATTTATGCAAAATTAAATAGTTTCGAAACCTATTTTTTAATGGAGAATCTTTTTCATGCTTATTTTGCATAAAATTGTTCTTGATAAAGTAGATTACTTTTAAAACTAAAATTTAAAAAAAATTATATTTTTGTTAACTAAAGGGCTTTATATTTAACCATATTTTGTGATATTATAAAATTATTTTATCTTAGATTTTATAACCTTTGATATAAGCGAACATTAAAAAATTACTTAAATCCCTATTTGATACAAATTATACTTTGTAATTATTTTTAAGAATAATGAGACATTATTAAGAAACTTTTTATCACAGAATTCAGTAGAGGCTCTTTTTGACAAATGGCTACAATTTAAATGATTAAACTTCGTAAAACCTTTTAACGTAAATACTATTTTATTTCGAAATTGCAAAAATTTGATTGTAAATCATTTAATATTGTGGGTTTTTGTATAATTTTTTATTTAACGAAAAGATATATATTTTTAAAACTTTTATTTAAAGAAAAAATATTTTGAACCGGAAATCGATCTAATTTTATATACCTGGTCAACATCAAATGAATCAGTGCCAACGAAATTAGTTGTGTCAGTAAGTCAGAGGAACCAATTGTGCTGTCACTAATTAAAACTCTTTAATTTCCAATCAATTATTTAACTCATGAGTACATTTTAATCCACTTGTAATTTAAAAATTATTTTATACTTTAAACTTATAAAATTCGAGTTAGAATCCCAAAATAAGAAACTTTTTTTCAATTGGATTTTATTGAAATTTTAGACTTATTTTTGTTATTTTAAAATATTCCTTAGGTGTGAGTGAGTGCGTGATTATCGGTGAGGATCAGGGGAGAAGCGACGGCCGGGCTGCAAAGTGAGTAATTTTTTATACGCAATTAATCTTATCAAGCCAGATAATTTTTTTTTTATGACCAATTCCGCCTGATTTGAAGGGGTCGAAATGTCATCGACATTCTTCGGTAATTCCTGAAATCGTAACTCAAAATATCTTAGAAAGTATTTAAGATTATGGAACTACAAACATAGAAGAATCGACTAAAAAGACCGATGCTACTTTTTTTTTATAAGAATAGGAGTAAAAAGTGATTTTAATTAAAAAGAAAATCTGAAAACGAATATACAAGAAAATGTCTAACTTAAAGCCTTAAATAATAAATGGAGGGAATAAACATTAAATGATGCAGATATATATGGAAAATTGTTTTTTTTATTATTAAAAAATCTTGTACCATTTACTATGTACACTACAAGTAAATATCACAGGTACACGTTTCTCTATCACATGAGCTCCGCTCGGTCATTTTTTTCTCAATCAAGAACATACAAAAAACGCAAAGTTTTTTTCAATCTATCTCTCTCTCTCTTGCTAAAAATCTTGCAAATCTTGACCGGCGACAATAACAACGTCCTAGCACGAAAAAGTGTCGCGCCTACTGTAATCCGTTGCACGTGAACAAAAATTGAATCTTTGTCGGTATTACAATGTTGAAAAAAAGAGGAATGATTGCGCGACAATTTTCGCGCTAAATTGACAAAATAAATCCTCGATAAAAATATGAAATAAACAATAGATAAAACCTAACTGTCGAGTAAATTAAAGCTTTACCAACATATGCGTGGACCGTGTTATACGTGTCGAGATCTCAGTACATATTTATCTTCTACAATGATACTAATATGATGACAAATCAAAATAAAAGAATCTTACTAATATTTCTCTCATTTAACCGCAAGTTTTCCTTGAGCAAATCCTAGGATCAACTTACAGACTATTCATTAATTATAGTCAAAGTCTAGCTCTCTTTTTTTTCTTCTACTCGCGATTTTTTTTACACTTATATAACAAACGATTGTCATTTTGATTTACAACCCAACACTTCGAGTTACATCACTTTCGATGACACTTTCTCGTTGGGCACTTCCTCCTAGATCACAGATTCAAATTGCCACACTGATGTCTTCCTCATAGACGACTGTCAATGTTTCTTCAAAGAAAATTCCCGTTTTTTTATCTCGAAGATTTACCAAGGTCTCCAGACCGGCTCGTTAGGTTTCGCGACCCGAAGAAGACCCTGATGTGTCTGGGAGTCGATTTCGGATCTGACAGGGGAAGGTTGACTCGAGGCCGGTGTCAAAGGCATGGAGTACTCGTCCGAACTGCAGTCGGAAACTGGTGATGTTTGAGGTGCTGCCACGTGGATGGTCAAGGGTCCAGTTTTGTCCATGGAGTTGAGTTTGTGACCAAGGTGTGTCATCAACTTGGTGCCGAGAGCTACATCAACACCGGGTGTTGCTGCAAGACAACGGCTCACTTCATTTGCACAGTGGGTGTATCCAGCACGGAATCGGTCAGCATCAATCACTGGATTGGCAGAAAGTCTCTGCTGTCTCTGGAGTTTGTGAAGATGACGAACAGTCAGCTCCAGGATGTCAGCCTTCTCCAATTTCGCGACATTCTCACCGTCGCCTGCGAGAGCTGTCACCATCAAGTCTTTCAGTTCATCCAGACACCGGTTGATTCGCGCTCTGCGTTTTCGTTCAAGCATTGGTTTCATCACCTGGAATTAGAAAAAAAGTTTTCGTTTTAGAATCTGTGAGTTAGAATCAAAGAGTTTTAGAATCTTTCAAGTGTAGACTGTTTGAAGTTAACAATCTTTCAAGTCTTCTTTTCTAATTGAAAATTTCATCAAGACACTACTGAAATCGCAGTTTAAAAACAAAATGATTTTAGATGATATAAGAATTGTTTTAGACACCTACCTTGCGGTACTGATAAGTTCTCGAGATGGGTTGCTCCTGACCATCGACGATCATGATCTGCTCGTGCATCTGCATGTTTGATAAATCCAAATGGAATCACTGAGTTGTAGATCACACGAAACACTAACTCCGATTGATAAAGGATATTATCAAGACAGTTTGTTTTTCTTCCGATTGCGAGTTTCAAGTAAAAGCGAGTTTGAGAAGTGCTCGAAGCTCTTTGGGGAGAATCGGCAACTACAGTGTACGACTGTCAGCGTGATTATGGAGCTCTGAGTGGAGCGAGGAGTTTATATACGGAGAGGGTGAGGGCGATAGTGGGACGAGGGGTTAGGCTGGGCCTGGAGTAGGGATGGGCCTTCCGTGGGAACGTTCTGTAGAGCTTGGTTCCCAAGGCAAGCACACCACCTGTAAACTGAACGGCAGCTGCCAGACACGCGCCCACACCAACCAAGCCATCGTCACCGATCCTCCGTCCTCGTTCGCACTGCGCCCCAACCGATCGCCTTTACCTCGTTGATTACTCGCGGCCAAGCCACGATAATTCTCGATATTCTCGCTCGCTCTCTCTCTCTCTCTTTTTCTTCCGCACTCGCGGAAGGGAGGATCGGGCAATAGAAAACCTGTATACATATTTCTCGTTCGACTCGTGCACTTTTTTCTAAACTTCCCTCTTCACCCTCGAAACCCTTTCTCTCTTGAACTCTCCTTTAGTCCTTCTCGTTTTTGCCACTTCTTTACTTATCGGTGTTTCTCGTTTCTCTCCCTTTAATTTTCTGTCTCGTTTTTTTTTGTCCACCGTTGGAGCGTGCTAGGCACAAGTCAAGCTTCTACCGATCGCGATCGCTTGGGGGCACATGTTAAATTGTATGTATGGTATATACTGAAGGTACTTACGGTGGTGTTACGGTGACGGTGACCCAAGCCTATCGCAAGATCGGATTGTTGCTCAATTAATCATTCGGGCGGCTTCTCGTCTAGGGCGATTCGGTTTCATTTCATGCCGGACGTGCCCGGCGAACTTTGCGGTGCTTGATTTAATTCTAATTGGGCGAGTATGTTAATTAAGTATGTTTGGAGGCAGATTGCGACCAGTCATGGCGAGCCTTGGGATTAGGCATCGATCCAAAGAGTTCTTTCTTCTTTGATCTCAGGATCAAACGGCGCGAGCGAATTTGACCTCTTGTCGTTTCTGAACTGAAGGCTTTTTTAGACACTTGGAAAACTTGCAAGACTATTGAAAATATTTACATTTAGGATCGAAAAGAAATAATTTTTTTTATGAATAATAATTGTGTGCAAAATAAACATGAAAAAGATTCACGATTAAAAATTAGACTTCGAAAGTACCTCACTTATGGGCTCATTAAAGTCAAGAAATAGCAAAATAAAAAAGAGGGCGAAAAAAGTAAAAGTTCAACATTCTCAGACTTCACACACTTCAACTTTTCTCCTTTTCAAAAAAAGAAAAGAAAAAATTTGTCTTTTTCTCCCTGTTTTCAAGAAACTTATTTTTTTTTCTTGGCTTTTGCGCTTAAATGTGAACGAAATTAATAGAACCCCATAATAATAAAAACTATTTTTTGTTCTGAATTCATCTTTTTTTGGAAAAAAATTCGACTGCTTAGTTCAAAATGTGATTATTTTGTTGAAAATTCAACTATTTTGTTAAAAAGTCACCTTTTTCGATCGAAAATTCAAATACTTGGTTGAAGCTTGATATATTCCGATGAAAATCAATTTTTTGCTGGAAGGTTTAAATATTTTGTTATAACTATGCAACATTTTCTACGAAATTAATTTTGTTGTTTGCAAATTAATGTTCTCAACTCAAAAGTTACTTATTTCATTTTTGGCTGAAAATTGATTGTCCTTAGTTCAAAATTCAACAATTATGTTTTTGGTTGAGAGTTATTTTTTTTTGTGATAGGTATTTTCACTTCAATCAACCAAATTCATGGGATTCAATTCCTTTTTTCCATATATTGGTAATATCTTCGTAAAAACTCATTTTTTCCGTATAAGTGTATTTGAAAAATAGTTTTTATTTTTAATTACTATTTAATGAAATAATGAAATTATAATAATGATTATTAATTACAAAGATATTACAGAAATAAAGTTATGTTCCATGAATTTGATCCTTTTTTGGTTGAAAATTCAACTATTTGGTTAAAAGTTAAATTGCTTCGTTAAAAAATATTTTTTGTTGTTAAAAGTTCATCATTTAGTTAAAGATTGAACTACATATTGATATATTCTCTTTTTGATGGAAAATTTATAATTTTTAATTGAAAAGTTAACTATTTGTTTGAAAATTCACGTCTTTGGTTAAAAAATCATGTATCTTGTTGAAAAATCGCCTTTATTCGTAGTTGAACTATTATGTGGGAAATTCGTTCTTTTTGGTTGAAAATTAATTTTTTAAACTAAAAATTTAACTATTTGTTTGAAAGGTAAATTACTTTCTTTTTTATTCAATTTTTTCTTGAAGGTTCATATATTTCGTTGAAAATTTGACTCTTTTGTTAAAAAAATTTTTTGTTGGAAATAATTTATTTGAATTAAAAATGTACAACTACAAATGTAGAACTACTTATTGTTAAAAGTTGAGCTGTTAAATAAAAAGCAGTTTTTGAATTGAAACTTCGTCTTTTTGTTTTCAAAATTCCATTCTTTTGGTAAAAAAATTCCCATTTTCGGGTTAAAAATTCAACTGTTTGGTCAGAATTCGACTTTTGTCTTCAAAAAGGAATATTTTTTGGTTGAACATTTAATTATTTAGTTTAAAGAGAAACTTCTCTGTTAAAAATTCATTTTATTGATTGAACCGATTGGAGATTTAACTATTTCGTTCAAAAATTATTTTGTTTAGAAAATTTAACTATTTGCTTTAAAGTTATATTACTTTGTTAAAAATTAATTTTTTGTTAAAGATTTATCTCTTTGGTTGATAATTTTACTATTTTGTTGAAAATTAATTTTTTTATCTGAAAATTTATTTATTCCCTTTGGTCGAATTCAACTATTTAGTGTAAAAAAAAAATAATTCTTGGATGAAATAACAACTATTACATTTTTTGTTGAAAATTAATATTCTTTCTTAAAAATTCAATTACCTGGTTGAAATTTGAACAATTTTATTACAAATTAATTTTGTTGTTGAAGATTTTTCGTTTTAATTAGAAATTTAAATATTTGGTTGAAAATTCGTTTTTTTTTTGTAGAAAATTAATTTTCTTGGATAAAAATATTATTAATCATTTGAAAGTTGAACCACTTTGTTAAAATTTCTTTTTATTAGTTGAGAATTTATAATTCCTGTTTGAAAATTTATATTTTCGGGTTGGAAATTCAACTGTTACGTAGAAAAATCAACTGTTAAGTAAAAACATCAACTATCCAATTGCAATGCAACTGTCTTCTAAAACTGTCTGAAACAAGCTTTTTTTGAACTTATCTGAAATCTTCAAAAAAAAGTTGAACTTTTTTAATATTTCAAAAACTTTGAACAAATAGTTATTTAAAAATTTTATTTTCTATTGAAAATGACTTTTCCCTTGAAAGCGGACATCTACACTCGCGATTGATAATGCTCGTGATAGAAAAAAGTAGTTCAGATCAGAAGATATGATAGACAAAAAATATCAATTAAAGGATTGACTTCAAGTACGTATCTACTATCTGCGATCTTAAATTCTTAATGTCTCAATTCATAAGCTTATGATTTATATAGCTCAAAGTCAATAAATCCCAGAAAGTGTGTTATAAAATTAATCCAGGAAGATTGCAATTTAATCAGCGAAACAAAAATCCCCTATTATTAAGTTTGTAAAAATCTTAACCATACAGTGAATAAATTATGGAACGAGGTCTCATTAAAGCATCTGATCAATTTGTCGTATGTTGTGACAATTTAATCCTTTATCAGGGAAGACAAAGATGTAACCTGTATTATTAAGTCATCCATTTTCCTGATATAATTCCGAATTGCTCGGCTCGTTCTGCAACCCCTACAGGAAATTGAAGTGTCATCAAGAAAATTGCTCATTTATAGTTATAGTCAGGTGTTATGATTATAGAGCCGGATAGAAAATTAGCACCTTTTAATTTAATAAAAAAATAAAAACATAGAAAATAATGTTTAAAAAGACGGATTAAAAAACAGAGAACGCAACAAGTGAAAAAAAAATGAAATGATGAAAGGAAGTCAAGGAAAAGAAGAAGCTATCGTAAAATCGCGGTAGCAGAAGAGCAGGAACGAGCGAGCGTAATTATTCGGTGCGAACGACGTTTAAGTACCCACTTGAAGAAAAATAGAGGAGGCAGATCTGGAAGGGAGGAAGAAGTCGAAGAAGACGCACGAGGATCGAACAAGTGGTAGCCATGGAAGTGGCAGAAGAACGAGATGAAAAAAGTAAAAATAAAATTTTAAATGTAAAAGAAAAAACAGAAGAGAAGAAAAGGAGGAACTCGCGAGGATGTAATTCTCATACAGCATACAGCTTCGCCAAAATTAGTATCTCGAAGTGCTCTGAGCTGGGGATGTAAAACATGCGGGATGCCTCGAAAACTCGTTCCCAACGATTACTATCGAAAACCGACCAACGGTCCACCAAGACGAATTTTACGAGCGGCTTCGCGGGTGATTAACTCTTTACTGCTTCAACGGCAGACCATTTTTTCATATTCCGGATTGACAATTTATCATTGCACGAGAATAATCCAAAAAGAAGACAGTCTTCATAGCCCAAAATGCTCCTAAAACAGGGGAAATAGACTCATTTTGCAGGAAATTTGGGGAATAAATTATTTTCAGGGAAATTAATGTATATTGTATACTAGGTGACCGGAAAATCGGGAAATGACAATGAATTTATTTTTTGACCAGGAATTTTACGAATTTTTATAAGAAAAATCTATCGAATCACTTGAAATATCAGAAATTTCATATCATATGATAATACTGCAAATTGAAAGGAGTTTAATTTTAATTTTTGCAATTGGAAGTTAAATTGCTAACTTTTTCAATCGTGAAATCATTTAGTGTGCACTGATTAATTTTCAAATATTTCACATTAACAATAATTTTCAGTTTAAGTCTTTATTTTAACAATTTTTTAAATTAAAAGCAATTATATTTTATATTAGTTCTTTTTTTATCTGGCGATCTTATATCAATATTTAAATATTAATGTATATCTCTAAGGTTTGTAAAAATTTGTCTAGCTCCGCTGGTATTCGAATGCAGATCTTCAGAATAACTTGAAATTAATAGATTCATATTTAAATGCTTTTATCTCATTTTAAATCTTATTTAAATATTGTTTTAGTCTAAAGTATTCCATTTTTAACCCATTTAATTTAAAAAAAAATAAACGAGAAAAATAACAATTATTTGATATGAAACAATATTTAACTGTTCATTTAAAGCAATAATTAGAAATCAAATACTCGAAACTACGCAATTTGAAACTGAATTGTTTGAAATAGAAAGCCTTGAATCCTCAATTTCAAAAAGGTAAACTTAAACTTTGAACGTTATAATCTTAATTCTTCTCATTAAGTAACTTCTAATTTTTAAGTGAAATTGTTGAATTTTGATGGATAAATAATAATGGAATACTTAATAATTTAGAAAAAATTCGAGGAAGTTGAAGAGATATTTAAAACTTTTGACAAAATTCTAAATTAATTTAAAACGTTCAACTATTTCTAATAACTTGAAAAAAATATATAGTTTTTTTAGATCTCGAGCAAAAATGTACAATATTTTTAAGAATTGTAAAAGGTTTCAAAGGACTAAAACAATTTTCGTAAGATTCATGAGACAATTGAAAATAATTTTTCATTTTGAAACATTGATTTTAAGAGAATATTTAAACAGATTAAAAAATATATCCAAAATTACCAAAAAAGAATCTGAAAGATTTTAAGAGAATTTTTTTGTTTTGCTGGATTTAAACAAAATTGTAGAAATAGTTCGAATCATTTTAAAATATATGTAGAAATAATGTCAAAAATATTTTTTAAAATTTAGGAACAAATTATAGATTTTTGAATAAATTTCTAAATGTTTTTAAGTTTAAATAATTTGTTATTTAAAAAAATAATTTTAAAAGAATATTTCTAAACAAGAACAAAATTTTTATAAGTATATATATAACTATTAAACAATTATTAATTTGAAAATACTTAAAATTAAAAGGATTTAACTTCTGCTTTAAAAAGTGTTCAAATTAAATAAATTTATCTTCCACTTTTTATTTTTTCTAGTTTAAAGTGGTTTAAAATGGTATAATTCTGAAAAGTTTCAAATTTATTGTTTTGTTCTTTAATTTAGAGCATTGTAAATGATAACATGGATTTATATTTGTTGAACTGAATCTTTGAATTGTACAATTTATATGTGCTAAAAGGAATTATTTTGTAATTTATTTACATTTAATTTTAAGTTATTTTAATTTAAAATTTTTTAATTCAAAAATTCTATTTTGAGTGCCTTAATTTACAGTTCAGTTTTTATTTTTATTAATTCAAATGGAAAATGTTTGTAGGTTTATGAGTTTGCATTCTTTAATTTTATTGACCACGAGAAATTTTTACAAACCAGGAATTGAAGGGAAACTTTTTTGTTTAGAAATATAATTTTAATTTTTGATATTTTTTTGGTTAAATTTCGACGCATAAAGTTTATCTTAAGAAATAAGATTCCATTTCGATCTGAAATAAATTTTAAATATTTTTTAAACTTACTGAAATTTTTTCCAAAATTTGGTAATCTTGCATAATTAAACATTTCAAAATTCTTAAAAAAGTTCTTTTTTCGAAACCTTAAGAAAAAACAAGAGAATTTTTAATGTTTTCAAAACTTCTAATTATTTTTTGAAATAATTCAGATTTCCTATAATGTTTTCAAATCCTGAAAATTAAAAAGCTTGTCTTAAAATAATTGTCAGATTCTTTTTCGACTTATTTTTCAAATTGTTAAAACATAAAATTAATTTTTATTTTAAATGCATAATTTCATTGAAAAAATACACATGAAAATATTCTAAATACTTTTTAGATGTTTTGGGAAATCATTTGAAATGTTTTGAAATCTTTTAAAATTTTCTTTAAAAATTCTTTTTAAACAAAAAAAAAAAGAATTTTAATGTTCCTAAGAATCTTAAAAAATTTGTCTTGATTCTCTAAAACATTTCAAAATTCTTCAAAAGATTCTTTTTTTCGAAATCTTAAAAAATAGATTTGAAATAAAATTTCGAATCTTTTCAAAACTTTTGAATATCTTTTAAAATAATCATGTTTTTGTATATTTTTGTCAAATACTGCAAAATTAGAAAATTTGTCCTTAAATAATTGCCAGATTCTTGTTCGACTCATTATTAAATTTTCAAAAGTTAAAATTTTTTTTTTTAAATAAAACCTAAATCATCTTGAATTTTCATAGAAATTTTATTGTCAGCTCTGTTCGTTTTTTTGTTACGGATTCTGACCATTTTTTCTTAAATTAAAATATTATACGTTTTCTTTCTTTTAAGTATGAAAAAGTTTTTAAAAAGTGTGTCAGAAAAATGTTAATAACAGAATTATTTCCCAATATTAAACAATCATTTACAATTGAAATGTACCCTTGTATCAATAATGTTTAAAAACATTTAGAAATCAATAAGCAAACTGACAATAATCTGCGCGAGATCTCGTGACGATACACAAATATTAAGCTATAAATCATAACCCTGCATCAGTTGAGATAGTAACAATTTAAGAACAGAGAAACATACTTGAATCAAAGCCTTTTAATTAAAAAAATGTATCCATCATATCTCCTGATCTGAACTACTTTTTTTATATCATATCTCCACAAAAAAGTGGTATCAGCTTTAAGATCGTCGAGGTTTGATTTCTTATAGAGATACGAACAGCGATAGACACTTGTTAACACAAGAAGTAACGTTTCGTCACGGGACGTGAGTGGAGAGGAAAAAAATGAAAAGGATTTCGAAGCAAAAAAAATGCAAAGACCACAAGAACTTTCCAATTAACGTTTTTGAATGTACGGGCGTGATCGGGTTGAGGAAAATATGCGTGACGCCTGATATCGTCGATCTCACGAAATGTGCTGTCGATATCGGAGATCTGTGCCAATTAACAAACACGCCTCCTCTATAAGTGGCCACATGCATAGGTTCCTATGTAGTTTTAGTTTGCCAATAAATAATGCACGATAGACAAAGTGCGCCACTGCCTTCCAACTAGTCTGGTTATAAAAGGCTCGACAACGATGTGGCGGTAGCAATGTCTTGTCCAATGTAAAGCTAAAACAAAATCACGATCTTGAGCATCGCTTGTACACACACGTGTATAAGATCGATGGAGGTAATTAAAAAAAAAGGTTCGGTATGCGATTCATCATGTGGCTAAGCATGTCGTGTTCCTAGAATCTCTTTCTGAAAAGATATTTATTACCTTTGATTAAAATTAGAGAGCGTTCACATACTGTGTGACACTTTAAATCAGAAGTGGGGGGGGGGGGGGGGCCCTAACGTCGCAATTTGTCACATAGGAGATGGGTCGCAAAGGTTTTGTAATACGTGAATCTTCTCTGATCAAATAATGAAATTTAAATCCGTGTCGATATAGTCCAACCAGTATTATCGACAAAAAAAATTTCTTGCATTTTTAAACTACTAGCTGCATTTTTTACCCAGAAAGTTGAATTTTCAACAAAAAGGTTCATTTTCAGCAAACATAGGTGAATTTTCAATAAAAGAGTTGAATTTTCGGACCAAAACTATGACTTTAATAACATAATCGAATTTTGGACGAAGAAATTAAACTTTCAATAGTTGACTATTTTTAACAAAAAGTTGAGTTTTTAACAAGTTGCTTAATTTTTAATCTACAAAGATGAATTTTTAACCAAGAAGGTCAATTTCCTACCGAAAGAAGAATTTTAAATAAAATACATCAATTTTCAACCAAATTGAATTGTCGACTAACAGCAATAAGTTTAAAAAAATAGTTATATTTTAATTAAAAAAATTTAATTCAACGAAGATAGACGAATTTTCAGCAAAATAATTAAGTTTTCAAGCTCACAAGGCCAATTATTTTAGAAAGCGGTTGGACAAAGGAATTGTTAAATTTTCGGTTTAAAAAACTAATTTTCCATTAGGAAGGAGGCGAATTTTCAACTGGTTTAATTCTACGCAAAAAGACGATTTTTTACTCTTATAGTTGAATCCTCAACCAAAATGATGAATTTTCAATAAACTAAATTAATTTTCTACAGAAATAGACAAATTTTAGACAAAATACAAGAACTTTCTACCAAAGAGTTACATTTTTGAAAAAAGTCCTTTTTTAGGCAGCAGAGATGAATTTTCAACCAATAAAGATGATTTTTCTATCACAAAAGATGAATTTTCGATCTAAAAGGACGAATTTTCTATAAGAGTTGAATTTTCGACCAAAAAAGCTGATTTTTCATGCTAAATAACTCATTTTTTAACCTAAAAAGATTCATTTTTTATTAAGAAAATTAATTTTCAACCATATTGCTCAATTTTGTACCAAAAAAGTTAAGTTTTCAGCCAACAATGAAATAGTTAAATTTTCATTAAGAAAAAATAATTTTCAACATAAATAAAAACAAATTATCGTTCAGTTCAATTCGACGAAGAAAGACTAACTTTAAAAAAAATAGTTAGATTATTACGCTAAAAAGTCAAATGTTTTAGAATTTATCAAACAGTTAACTTTTAAATCGGAAAAGAAGAATTATCGAGAAATAAAGTTAATTTTCCAAAAGGAAAGATGAATTTTCTACTAAAATGATGAATCTTCAAGAAAAAAATTGATTTTTCACATGTGAATTCAGCTTTAAATTTCAAACAAAACAAAAGAATTCTTAACGAAACTTATATTAGTTCCTATTTTGTTAAAAAAAAGTTAATTTCAAATAAACAAAACTGTTAAACTCAACCGAGAAAAACGATTTTTAAACAAAATAGTTGAATCGTCAACCAAAACAGTTTAATTTTCAACCAAGCATTTGCATGTTGAAGCAAAAAGAATTTATTTTTCATTAAGAAGATTAATTATCTACCAAAAAGGATAAATTTTCAACAAAATACACGAATTTTCAATAAGAAATTGATTGATTATCAACAAAATATATGAATTTTTAACCAAGCGCTTGAGTTTTAAACTAAAGTAAGTGAATTTTAAATGAAAAATGCAACTTTCCAACGAAAAATTGAATTGGTTCATTTTTATTTAAAAAATTAATTTGCAACCAAAAACCAAAGGAATTTTCAACAAAATAGTTCAATGTTACACGAAATACTAGAATTTTTTACCAAACGAGATTAATTCCGAACTTAAAGTATAATGGTAATATTTTCAATAACAAAAATTAACTTTTAACCATAATCATAATCATATATTCTCATTGGGTTTTATTTATTCAGATAAAATTTAAACTAAAAACGAGAAAAATGGAAAGTTTCTTAAAAACAGGAGAAAATACCAGAATTGTTTAAAAAAGGGGGAAAAGATTGTATGGATGGCCCCTAATTACTTATGTTAGCTGCCGTAAAGTTAATATTTTATTTATATAAATATTCGCAAATGAGAAAAAATGTCTAAAGAATTTAATTAAAAGTATTTTTATACTTATATCAGACAGTTTTTTTTATTCATTTTTTATCGCTCTATTGACGGTTACATAAAATGTCATTTATTTGTGTTTAAAAATAGAAGGGTGGTTCGCTTCAGTGGGGTTTCACCAAACTTTCACAAATTGTCACGAGAGGAAGGGGTGAGTCAAAAATCACTAAAAATAGCTATGTTAAAATTGTTTGATTTTGAATACTTCATTAAAAAATTGTAAATCATCGTAAAATCGTGTCTTGAATTCGGAAGATATTTATGCTTTGAATACACTCTTTACTTCATAGGTTAGTTTAAAAAAGTTAAAACGAAAAAAAATGGACTTTCAATATTTCATTTTTATTTTTAATGATGTCTAATTGATTTTTTTTTCGCTGAAATAATGTGCAACTGAAATTTCTTAAAGCTCTTGAGACGAATAGAAATTCATCCAGTATTATGATCAGTAATGGATTTTATGGGCAGATAAAGAACTTTATGGCTAATTACTCAGGCATTATCAGTAATTTGTCGATATACGATAAATCGGACGAATGTGAAGATAATAGGTGTGGCAAATAAGCGAAATTCTTAATCTTCATAGTATGGGATTTGTGCTTTGAATGGATGTTCATTAAAACGATACAGTTCGAATATTAAACTCAATGGACACGTGTGTGTCCGAAAGTCAGTTTGACGCGCACGTGTTCGTTACTCCATAGAATTGGGGGCTTGAAATCCATACACTAATCGCACTTACAGATTCACCCATATGAGAGACATAAAAACTACATAACAAAGTATTTTGAAAAAAAGACTCTAAAAAATGACTAAAGACATGATCTTCTCACAGTTGTCCGCTAATGCCATTTGATTTCTTTTTTCTTAAAAAATATTTTGGAAATTCTTTGATAATCGGCAAAAATATATTCTCGCTGTCTCGACGAATTAATTAAAACATACCAGAAAATTGTCTCAATGGCTTTTTAGCGCCCTTGTTTAAATTACGTAGTTTTTTTTTTTTTTAATTTTGAACCATTTACCCTTTTTAGAGGCATAATCTTACTGTTTTGATTGATTAACAAAGTAGTTCAACGAAGTAGTTAAATTTAAAAAAAAAATGCATTCTAAACAAAAAATGTAATTGCTGATTTTCAAACCAAGAAAAGATTTTTGTTTTAAGTTAATATCTGTGGAATTGAACCAAAAAGGATGATTTTTTAACAAAATAGTTGATTCCTCAACAAAAACACATTCATTTTCAAAAACAAAAACCAAACGAATTAAAAATAAAAAACAGTTGTATTTTTAACGAAAAATATTTTTCAGTTAATAAAAAATGTCATAAAAAATATTGAATTTTCAAGCCAAAAACATTAGTTTTCAACCAAACAGTTGTATGATCAACAAAAAGTTAAATTTTCAACACAAAGGATGAATTTTCTCGCAAAAAGATGAATCTTTAAACAATAAAATTAATCTTCTACCACAAAAAGAGAAATTCTAAACAAATTATATCAACTTTTAATGATATAGTTCAATTTTCAACAAAAAATATTAATTTTTAATCCTAAAGGCGAATTAAAAATATACACTTTCAACCAAGTAGTTGACTTTTCTACCAAGAAAGTTAATTTTCTACCAAAAAGGAATATAAAAAACATGAATTTGCAACAAAAATTACAGTAGTTGACATTTTAGCAACGAAAAGATTTTTATTTTGATTTAAAAAAATTGAATTGAACCGACATGGAAAAATGTTGAACCAAAATGTTTGAGTCCTCAACCAAAACAAATAAATTTTGAACCAAACAATAGTATTTTTAAGTAAAAACAGGAATTTTCAACACAGAAGATTAATTTTCTACCAAAAACTACTCAATAGTTGGAACAATGGATATATTTTATCAAAACTTTATTTGAATAGTTAATAGCTTATATTTTTCTTATTTTTAAAAATTATTTACTAAATAATTGAATTTTTTAAACTAAAAAAAATCAATTTTTAGAGTAGCTAAATTTCCATTAAAGAGATTTAATTATCAACAAAAAATATGTTATATAACAGTTTAATTTTATACCAAATGGTTCAGTTTTCTATTAAATTGTTGAATTTTCAGGTAAAAAAATTAATTTGTTACGAAAAAAAATATTTAATTGTGTACGAAAATTTTAATAGCTGATATTTCGAAACAAAAGATTTTCATTTTGTAAAAAACATTCGGATTTAACCAACAACATTACATTTTCAAACAAATACTTAAATCCTCTACTAAAAAAGATTAATTTTCAACCAAAAAGTTGCATTTGTAACAAACAAATAAAAAAAAGGTAACATTTTGACAGAATGAGTTGAATTTCCAAATCAAGAAAATGAATGTTCCAGAAAATAAATGAATTGTCAATCAGAAAAAATTTATTAGTGTGAAGGAAGAAAAAGGAAAAAAAAATGAAAATTGTAGGTAAGTTTTAATACTCTGAAAATATTAGGTTAGAAAACTTGAAATTTTTCTTTAAAAAATTCATTTTCCATTTTTTATTTCGGAATATACGCTTAAAGGAATTAAGTTTCATTAATTTTTCATTTAAAGTGTTCGATTCCTAGTGGAGCGACAAGAGTAGATTTTTTCAGAAAAAAAAAATTAATTTTATAATACTCTTTTAAATTCGGACTGCAGATAAGATTATAGGACAGAGGGGTATTGGTGCCGCAATTTGACTTAAATACCCTATACATTATGATTTATTGTGTGTATTGTTTTAGATGAAGCTCACATTATCAGGGAATATATGTTCTTCCTCCAAACGGATTTTTAATAACGTCATTATTTGATATTTAATTGATTGATAGATGCTACATTTCAGTCAGTGTATCTCATTTACTGGGGTACGGTGACCATCATATTATTTCCCTAGATTCAAACAATATGATTATTGTAAAATAAAAATTATATAATAATTCTGAGAAGTGTAATGTTTAATAAATTGCTTCGCCTATTAAAACCTAATTTTTTATGCTTTAAGTATTTTAAAATATGTAAGTGCTTCATTTCTGCTAAAGACTTTTTAATCGGTTTCTGCCTAAAAACTTCTTTAATAATTACTCTTCTGATGCGTATTTTAAAACAGAAATTGCTTCAAATCACTACACTCAGAAAAATAATACTGGAAAGATAACTAAATCTCACTTGTAAACTGATTGCATTTAAAATAAACAAATTATTATCAAAACTAAACGAATTTCATTATCACATATATACTATATACTATGCAGCGATAACCATTCCTTTGCTGTAAAGGTTCTTCAGTTTATATAATTAATGCATATTTTGAGCTAACTTTCGTTAATCTTTAAGTATTACAGAAATAATCTTTGTTTCTGTAAGTGTCTGATGTGGTAAATATTTCATATAAATGCATTAAAAATGAAACATAAAAAATGAAAATGAAAAAATATTGGTTAAAGTCAAATATTATAGATATTTTAATACTAATATTAATAATAATAATAATAATAATTATCACTTTATTATAGAATAATATATGTTTTTCATTAAGAGTTTTTGTTTTACCGTTGAAGATGGAAATTTTTTGAATATATAGGTCTATTTTCTATGTACACGTAGCTTGTGGATATATTTGCTATGCGCATTAATTGTTGCAAGATATATATCTTTCACATTGAAATTTGAAAATAGGAAAGATTTCGGAAGATCTAGTGTTTGAAAATTTCCGTACAAATTTTTTGAGCTTTCTTGTGTTGGTGATCTTTATTCTAAGTTCTGCACAAAAATAAAAGCATTTTCTTACGTTTTTTTGGAAAATTTTCAATGATTTTTTTAATCGAATTTTAAGAGAAAAATGAAAAAGATTTTAAACTAATTTAAATGATATTAAAAATTGAGTTAAAAACATTTTTTCAATTCGAGTAAAAGTTTAATAGAAATTTTAATGTATTGGAAGAATTTATAAATAATAGAAAACTTGTAATAATACATTTCTTGTTAAAATTTAGATTTTTTAATAATTCGGAAACGGGGTTTTAAGCATTTTCAAAGGTTTCAAAAGAATGAAAGAATTGTCTTACGTATTTTGGGAAAATTTTAAATGATTTTTTTTCTGAAAAACGAATTTTAAGAGAAAAATGAAAAAGATTGTAAATTAATTAAAATTATATTAAAAAATGAGTTCAAACCATTGTTTAAATTCGAGTAAAAGTTTAAAAGACATTTTAAAGTTTTGGAAGAATTTATAAATAATAGAAAACTTGTAATAATACATTTTTTGTTGAAGTTTTGATTTTTTAATAATTCAGAAACGGGATTTTAAGCATAATCAAAGGTTTCAAAAGAATGAAAGAATTGTCTTGCGTATTTTAGGAAAATTTTAAATGACGTTTTTTTTGACAAACGAATTTTAATAGAAAAGTAAAAAAAAATTCAAGTTAATTTGAATGATTTTCAAAAAAAGAGTTTAAACGTTTTTTTCTATTGGAGCAAAAGTTTAAAATACATTTTAAAGTATTGGAAAAATTCAGAAATAATATTAAACTTGTTATATTAAATTTTTAGTTCAAATGTTGATTTTTTAATAATTCAGAAAGGGATTTTAAGCAATGTGGACTGTGGGCCTGAATACAATTAAATTTTAAGATATTGGATGCTGTTAAGTGCATAAAAATTTGTTGACTCAAATATCAAAAGGACTGCATAATTATAATCGACGCTGCAAAGCCAAATTTTGGAAAATTGCTGTTTATTTTTCTGCTAAAAAATGTCATTACTTTTACAGTTTCACCGTTAGAGTGGGTCACGTTTAATAAACATTTTTATGCGTATGCAGTAAATGTTGTAGCTGATAAATATGCACTAAGTTCAATAATTGTAACTTACGAGTCTTTAGAGAATAAGTCTTTATGTATGTTGGTGTAACAGGGTTTCAAATATTATGTAGCTACACATAATATACTGCATAAGTAATATGTAAATATACTACGCGTAAGATATATTTTTATCAAGAAATAATAAAAATATTCAATTCGGAATATTCTTGTATTTTTAATTTTATCACTTTCTTCCTATTATGTAGACTTTATTAGTACAGTCGTAGAATTAAATCATACCATAATTGTAACATGTACAGCAGAATGTTAATAAAATATAAAAATTCTAGGAATAAAATAAACGCTTTACATTTTTTGAATTTACTGAAATAATTGTGGAAAAAGGAAAATCGATTTTATGAATTAAAAAGCACAATAAACATATTAGAGAAGTCGTGAACACAGCAATTTTAATGATTCTAAAATTCGAAACGTAAGATTAGCACTTTCCTCTAAAAGAATTTATAGTATTTATTGTAGCAGTGAAGAATAAAAGTACCATAACGTACTAACCAATAAATAGAATAAACTTTTCAAAAAGGTTGAAATAACTGCCATTTTTTAGAAAATATAAGTGCAGATAGTAAAACTATTTCTATTTTGCCGTAAAATGCGCTCGTCACACTAGTAGGCGTTACAGCAAGATTGGTTTAAATAGCTATCGCGACAGGTATTGCTCACTACTTTGTCGCACGCTCTAATCGGTAGGGTAGTAGGCATTACAGCAATATTTGCGTAAACAACTGGCGCGAAAGTTAATGCCCACCATTTTTGTCATACGCTGCACATCTTAGACTAGTAGACATTACAGCAATATTAGCGTAAGCAGCTAGCGCAAAAGGTACTGGTCAAAAAACCAATTTGTAGTAAACAACAAAAAATGCCAGGGCAACAAAAATAGTCATTTAAAAGCTGAAAGTGTTCTACCTTAATGAGCTTGAATTTTGAAAAAATTCATGAGTACGAGGAAAACCGTTGTGAACCAGTTGCAGTTGAGAAATTTGAAAAATAATAAAAATTGTTGCTTAAAAGTACAAAAATGTGCAACTATATTATCTTAAGTTCTAATACAGATATTAAAGCGATTCAAACTGCAAACTGTAATGGATAGGCTTTGTATTTATTTTCAATCATCCGGAAGGATGTGTTCGTCTCATTTTTTGTGAAAATCGCGATATTTTTCAACATTTTTTTTTGAAAACAAGTGACAGAAAGCAGAGGAGGGCCTCTTTTTGTTTTACTGCCGACTGCTGGTGCCATTCTTCGGCCCCTGGTTCTAAATGCTTGGATGGCAAACTGGCCACGGGTCGAAGAAAGGGACCAGCGGTCGGCAGTAAAAATAAAGGACCACCCCCTGCTTTCTGTCACTTTTTTTCCAACAAAAAAAATGTTTAAAAATATCGCGATTTTCACAAAAAATAAGACTAACACATCCTTACGGGCGATTGAAAATAAATACAGAGCCTATCCATTACAGTTAGCAGTTTGAATCGCTTTAATCTCTATTAGAACTGAAGATAATGTAGTTGCACATTTTTGTACTTTTAAGCAACAATTTTTGTCATTTTTCAAATTTCTCAACTGCAACTGGTTCACAACGGTTTTCCTCATATTCATGAATTTTTAAAAAATTTTCCCATCGCCCCTTATATAAGAAATAATGCTATAAACTTGACTGTTCTTAAATGTACCCGAAAATCCTTACTTTTTTTACATTTTTCAGTCTGCTAAGCACAAAATTTTTTTTACATAAACGTCTTCGAGCTCATTAACGTAGAACACTTTCAGCTTTTAAATGACTATTTTTTTGTTGCGTTGGCATTTTCTTTACTGCGTTTTTAAGCTTCAAAGGCAGATGCCTATAGTTTTCTCGCCGATAGTTGTCATCACTATATTGACCAGTGAGTTTGGTTAATTTTACAGCAATTGTGATCATAGTCGCAGATTATTTTTCTGAGTGTATTTTTCCAAACAAGGAAAGCTATTTTAAGCACACAAAAAAACTAATATGGAAATCAAAAAACACGGGCGTTATTGTTTTAATTGACACTGTGCCCCGCATCGTACAACATACCCGACTCTCCCTCCTACTATTTGAGACATTTTATGCTAATATTTTTATACCATTTTTTCAAATTTGTTACACTATTTACACTGTTTTTTTATCTCTGCAGTGAGTCCGAGGAAAAATGACCATATATTCGTAATTTTACGATTCAAAACGTTATTTTACATCTGTAAAAAAAATTTTAAAAATTTGATAATCGTGCCTTTTATCAATAGCAATAAGTGGATATTATATCGAGAGTACACGATTTCTGGCAAGACACGTGTAGCCACACTACACTTTAATAACTCTTTGAAAATTACGTTTCATATATACCCTACTATTCTGTGTCTGTACTTTCCGGGCTGTGAACAGTGAACACGCGCCGCGAAGTTAGCAGTTAGCACGTGGCGCGAATTACATGTCTCGAAAATAATCGTAGGAAGAAGGATATGACTCAAACTCAGGAAGTTCCATGCGACTAATACACATGAATTTTTCATGAAACTAATGACAAATGTTAAACAATAGTTGAAATTATTTCAATAGCATGTAGTCGTAGTTGAATTATGAAATAATAGATGCATTCGTATAAAAGTAGATTAGGATATTTAAATCATGTCTTTTTATTTCAAAATTTAAGAAATTTAAATGAGATTAAAATCCAAATTAAAAATCCTATTTAACATCCAATAATGAAATTGATCAAAAAAGAAAATTAATTAATTAATCAAAGAGAGAGCACCTGTTCGTGGGTGTTGTCAATTTCTACTTATTACATTTTTCTTGCCTTGATGAAAGTACTGTACGAGTACCGAAACGTTGGTAATGCAATTTTATTTTTTAATTTTTATTTTAAATGTTATTTCATTGTAATTTGATCATAATAAAAATAAAAAAGACGAAAGAAAGAAAAAAAGAAGGAAGGGGATGTGGTTGGCTGCCTTCTCATTTTGCTTTCCTCTTTTTCATTTTTGTCCGAAATTAATATTTTTGTTTTTTATTTTTTCAGATCACAATAGTTCAAGTATAATAGAAACTTTGCACTCTTTCCCTTATTTCCTCTTTTCTCCCTTTTTAAAAATAATTTCTCTTGTTTGTCCTGTTTTCAAAAAACTTCCCCCTTTTTACGTTTTTTTGGCTTTACTTCGATTTCGAACTGAATTAAGGAAACCCAACTGTTTTTTTTTTTTTTAGAGTTGATTCCTTTTGGTTGAAAAGTCTACTATTATATTTTTCGTTCAGAAATCATCTATCTTGATTGAAAATGTTGCACTCAGAAAAATTTTAGTTTTAATCAATCAAATTCTTGCATATAGGGAAACAAATATTTGTTTTATTTCATCAAACATTTTTGCTGAGCGTACTGTTGGGTTGAAAATTTAATTATTTTGTTGAAAATTCAACTATTTTGTTCAACATTCGACATTTTGTATAGATAATTCGTCCTTTTTTTATTGAAAATTCGCCTTTTTTGTTAGAAATGTCATAATTGTTAATAAATAATTTTATATCAAATGTAGAATGTGAAAAATATTTCGTTCATCTGAAAGTTTACAAATTTAGATACGTTAAAAATTCAACTGTTTTAAAAAAAAATAGTCTTTTTGGCATGAAAATTCAAAGCAAAGCAGTTTTTCCTGGCTGAAAATTAACTTTTTATTAAAAATCTATCTTCTTCGGTTTACAGGATTATAATTATATTTTTGGTTCGAAATCCATCCTTTTGGGTAAAAAATTCAAATATTATGATTGAAAACTCAACTGTTTAGTTGAAAACAAACTATTTTGTTTAAAACAAACTTTTTTGTCACAATCAACCTATTTTCTTGCTCAAAATTCATATTTTTTGTTTGAAAGTTGCACTGTTTTGTAGAAAAATGATATTTTGTCTAGAAAATTTGGTAAATAATTAAAATGTTTAGTTCAAAACTAATTCTTTTGTTGAAAATGTACGTTTTAGCGATAAAAACAGAATTTTTTGGTAAAAAAATATTTTTTTGTCAAACATTGAAATAGTTTGCTAAAAATTTGCTTTTTTATTTTGAAATTCAACCATTTGGATCGTTGAATCAATCATTTTGGTTGAAAAGTCAACTATTCAGTTTAAAAAAAAACTACTATTTTATTGTTAATAAACTATTTTATTGACAATTCGTCTTCTTCGGTTGAAAGGGCAACTATTTTTTTTAAGGTAAACTTTTTTGTTGAAGATTCATATGTTTTTGTTGAAAATTCACCAATTTTGGATGACGATTCAACTAGTTTGAATGAAAAATAATTTTTTCTTGCAAAATCATTGTTTTGGGTTAAAAATTCTACTATTTTATAGCAAATTCTTCATTTTCTTTATTTTAACATTTAACAATTTGGTCAATAATTAAAATGATTAGTTAAAAATCAACTTTTTTGTTGAAAATTCAATTATTTTGTAGAAAGGTAGTTTTTTTTAAATTCATCTCTCTTTCAGATTACGATTCAACTATTTTGTAGAAAATTTGTCTTTTCGGGTTAAAAATTAATCCATTTTGGTTTCAAATTCAACTATTTGCTAGAAAATTAATTTTTGGTTGAAATTTCATATTTTGGAAGTGAAAATTCTATACTGTTTTGCAGAAAATTCTTCTTTTATTTTGTTTTTAAATTTTAACAGTTTGGAAAATTATTAAAATTTTTAGTTGAATATTTTTGTTTTGTAGCCAATTAGTTATTTTTGTTGTTCTTGAATATTCATCTCTTTCGGTGGACGATTCAACTATTTTGTTTGAAAGTTCAACTACTTTGTAGAAAATTAATTTTTTATTGAATTTTCATATTTTTTTGGTTAAAAATTCTGTTTGGTAGAGAATACTTTTTTCTTGCTTGAAGATTTAAGAGTTTGATAAATAATTCAACTATTTGGTTGAAAATTAACTTTTTTGTTTAAAATTCATATTTTCGGGTTGAAACTGGCATTGGTTTATAGAAGATTCGTTTTCTTGTTTGTTTGAAAGTTAATCCCTTTTGGTTGAAAAGGTATTATTTTTTTTGTATGAAAATTCATCTATTCCATTCGTGGTTGAAAATTGATATTTCATAACTGAAAATTCAACTATAAGTTAAAAATTTATGTTTTTTTAAATTCCCTTTCATGGTAGAAACAATAATTTGATTGCAAAGAATGTATAACCCTATTTTTGTGAAAAATCAGCCTAGTTGTCCTGTTTTGAGAACATTTTAGGCTGTGAACGCTGATAATAGCATCTGTCAGTGAGAAAGAGAAAAGCAATGTAGTCTCTTATGTCTTGTGACGATGGTCAGTTTTTATCGAGTTCTTCCTTCTTTAATTATCGTCTGTACAAAGCGAATCAGGTTGCTATTATCGGTAGTTACGGCCAAAGAAAAACCGGTACAATCTCATTCCACCGTAGTAGAAATTCGCCGCGACTCGACATAATCTCGATCGGCGATTGGTAAACGCATTTCCACACGCATCCTCTTATTGCGATAGGCAGCGAAGAGAGCTTTGCGAAACTGTGCGCAAAAGGCATCCCGTTTTCTTTTACGACGATCATGATTCCGTCACGAACGTCCCCTCATCAATGTTGTTTTCAAACGAATTTCACCGCTTCAGTGCTGAGATCAGAGAAAAACTCGGGAAAGCGGTATTCCGAAAGAACATTTTTTAATCGTTATTAATTCTTATTAATTGGGATTATTCTTGAGGGTCCAGAATGGAAACTCTGATATTTTAATGAAATAAGGGAATCCGGGGGTTGTCGGTCAGGGAAAATCGGGAAATCAGGGGAAAATCTGGAAATATGGTTGGATAGGGAAAGTCTGGAATTTCGAAAAAAATGGAAAAATTTTGGGAATTTCTGTAAGGAGCATTTTGAGTAACTGTCAAAAATAATCAGGGCTGTCACACGCTCACTTTCAGGCACTTTCCTTTTTCAAATTATTTTTTCAAATGAAGTCGCATAGTCACTTCTTTAAATGAAAATATCAGTTTAGTAACTTTTCTTTCAATAAATTAACTCATGGTTTAAACACTACTAAATTCAACTCCTATATACCTCTTTCTGAATTATCTTGAATTCTCTTGAAATTTCTTAGAGGATTTTGAAAGATATTAAGAAAATTTTAATAAGTTTTGAATATTTTGAGGGACTTTAATTTTGGTTGAAGATTTTATGGAATTTTTTCAATTCCCAAATTTTCAATAGCTTTAGAAAGTTCCAAAGGACTATAAAAAATTTCAAATAATTTAAAATATTTTAGGGTATTTAAAATGATCTAAGGAATTTGAAATAGATTTTAATAATGTAAAAAGTATTCCAAATGAGTTGAAAGATTTTGGTGTATTTTTAAAATATCTAAGGAATTTTCAAGAATTTTGAAAATTTTTATGGGATTTCAACTCGGGTTTCAAAATATTTTAAAGGGATTTCCAAATAATTCAAACGATTTAAAGTATTTTAGAGAATTTTAAATAATATAGAATTTTCTAGAATTTCGGAAAAAATGAAACGATTTTGTAGGTTTTGGAATATTTTTGAAAACTCTGAGGGATTGTATCAGTCTTTAGTGGATTTCGATGACTTTAAGAGAAATTAAAAATTTCAAGGAATTTGATTTTATTCCAAAGGATTTTAAATATGTAAGTGTGTTTCTGAAAATTTCCAAGAATTTTAAAGAGCTATAAAAATTGCAAGGGATTTGAAAAGATTTTAAAATATTTTAAATAATTTTAGGGTATTTTAAAAAATGCCATGCAATTTTTCTATTAACTTACTTTGAAATATTTTAGGGTATTTAAAAATATTCTAAGGGATTATGTATAGATTACATTTCCGTGGATTTCGATTATTTGAAGAGATTTTAAAAACTCTCAAGGTATATTTTAATAAATTCTCCAAGATTTCAGGCAATATTAGATTTAATTTAATTTGTATGGGATATTAAAATATATTTCACTGGATTTTAAAGAATTGAGGGATTTTATATGATTTTGAAAATTTTTGAATATATGTTTTTCAATATCTAAAAATATAATTAGAAAATAAAAATATTTTAAAATATTTTTTCGAAATATTAAAAAAATACTATTTAATGATTGAAATGGGTTAAAAAAAACTTCAGTGATTTTAGGTTATTTTTTAATCTTTCAAGAAATCTTCAAAGCTTTCTAAAATTTCCAAAGATTTTAAATAATTGGAAATACCTTTAGGGTATTTTTAATATATTTCAATCATTTGAAGTGATTCCAATGGATTTCAAGTATTCAAGGGTGTTTTTACAAATTCCAAAGAGTTCCAAAGAGCTATACAAGTTTCAAGGGAATTAAAAAGATTTTGAAGCATTTGAAATATTTTAGGGTATTTTAAAAGATTTCACGAAATTAAAAAAATTTAATGGTTTAAAAGTATATGCAATATTTTAGGGTATTTAAAATGATTCCAAGGAATTTTCAATGGCTTAAAAAATGTCAATGGATTTCGAAAGATATCTGAAGGAATTAAAATATATTTTAGGGCATTTAAAAAGCTTCCAAGGTATTTAATAAATTTTTCAGTATTTCTGAAATATCAGGTTTCATAGAATGGCATATGATCTTATAATATTTATCAATGAATTTAAAAGAATTTATTTTCCATCAATGAAGAGGGTTTCGTATAGTTTAAAAGTGAAGCGTTTTTAAAATATTTTTTGAAATTAATTAGAATTCATTTGGAATTCATCCTAAATTCTAAATAATTTATCCCGAATTCTTTTTAATTCTTTGTAATTTTTTTTTATTTTTTAATTCATTTGAATTCTTCTAAATCCACTCAATTCAATAGATCTTTTTTGATTTTTTTTAGTTTTTGTTTAATTCATCCTAACTCCTTTTAAACTCACCTTGAATTCTTAGGCATTTCATCAAATTCTTCCAATTTCTAATCTTTCTAATCTTGTCTTAAACTTACTGAATTCAGTGAATTTTTTCATATTTTTGAATTGTTTTTAATTCTCAGTTGATTTTTTGTTATTTACCTTGATTTTTCAGGAATATCATCGAATTCTTCTCAATTCTCTTAAATTCTTCTATGTTCACTTGAAACAATGATTCACAGTAATATCGAAGTTTCAATGAAATAAGGAAATTAAGGGAAGGGGGGTGGTAACAAGGAGACGTTAGTTTGTTCAATTGCTCATCTCTAAATTGACCGAGTGGCAGACGAAAATCAGATAAGATTGTGAGACGGTTGGTTGCTTTCTGGGGAATTGTGTAGACTATAGTGTATGACTGTATGGTAATTAGTTTGGCGTCTCCTCTCATAATTATGATCCTTCTTTATTTCACAAAAATTCATGCTTTCCAAGCTTAAGTATAATAAAGTGATATGGAGTAAACTTTTAGTTTCTTGTTTCTAACATGTAAATGTGATAGAAAAAATTGTTGGGTTAAAATTTAAATTTCTGGAAATTGTCTAATTTTGTAATATATGAAGGTCTTAATGGCTAAAAATTTGGAGCAAAAAAGTACTATTTTGTTAAAAATTTAATTTTTATTTTGAATATTGAACACTCTGCTAACAAAATCTCCTTCTTATCTCATAATGGTGTTTCCTTAAAAATTAATATTTTTTTTTTTTGAAAATGAACTTTTCATTCTAAAAAATTCATATTTTGGACATAAAAATTTAACTATTTGGTTAAAAGTTAAACTATTAAGTAAAAAATTGAATTATTTTGTTAGAAATGCATTGTTTTAAATTCAAATTAGAAATTTTTTTGTTGAATTTTTTTTATTAAAAATTTATCTTTTATATTAGAAAAGTCATTTTTTGGTTTAAATAAATAAATAAATTTGAACTTTTTAAATTTTCATCTGAAATTACTTTATTCTGTTTATAAAAGATTATATCACTAAAATGTTGCACGATTAGGATGATGTTCTTTGAATATTAATGTTTAGGAAAAATGAAAAATTGGTCAGTTGAGTTTTCGTCAAATTAAGTTGACTTTCAAGCAAAATAGATCAATTTTTAACAGAGTGATAAAAATGTCTACAAAACAGTTGAATTTTTAACCAAGTTGTTCATTTTTTTACCTACAAAAGATAAATTTGCAGCAAGTGGTCGAATTTTGAATAAAATAAAATGTAAAATTTTCCGCCGTTAAAGTTGACATGCTATTTGGCGAAAGTTTTTTCATATGATTTAATAAAAGCTATCGTCTGCTACGATCCTTAGGGGAAATAAGAAAAACTGCGAAATATGAGAGAATTCGAGCTATACATCGCAGAACACTAGATTTAAAATAAATTTCGCTTACTTATTATTTTTAAAATAATTATACTTATCGGGAATGAATTAAAGTGTGTTTTTCGTGAATGAAAATAAAGAAATAGACACAACAATCTTATGTTCTGGTCTCTAGATCGATTTCGTTCATAGTTCAATGTTGTTCGTACTGATGTACATCTTTCTTTAGTTATAAATTCAACGATTTGAATGAAAATTCATGTAAATTGTTGAAAATTAATCTTTTTTTAAATTTTTTTTCTTTTTTACAAATTAATCTCTTTAGTTGAAATTCAACTACTTTAACTGAAAGTCTAACTACTTTTCTAAAAATCCATTTATGTTATTGACGATTCATAATGTTAGCCGAAAATTCATCTCTGGTAAAAATTGAAATTTAATTTTTTATTTGAAAATTCAGCTGTTCCATTTTTTGGTTGCAAAATAATTAGTTTTGTTTGAGGATTCAACTACTTTGTACAAAATTTGCCTTTTATGGTAGAAAATTAATCTTCTTGATGGAAAATTGATCTTTTTGGTTGTAAATTTAACTATTTGGCTAAATAATTTACTATTTGGTTCACATTTTTTTAAAGATTCCCCTCTTTGGTTAAAGTGTAACTATTTGGATGATTTTTTTTTTTTTTTGTTAATTAAAAATACATTTCTTTATCAGAAAATTTCCGGTTGAAAGTGTTAAAAATGTATGTATTGCGTTGAAAATTCGTCTTTTTGTGCGGAAAATAAATCTTCTTTGTTGAAACTTCGTCTTTTTGATTGAGTATTCGACTGTTTTGTTAGAAATTTCTAATTTTCGGTTCTATTCAACTGATTGAAAAATAGTTTTTTCTGTTGAAAATTAATTTTTTTAACTGAAAATTGAATGATTCTATTTTTGGTTTAAAAATGTTTTGAGATTTCGATCACTCTTATTCACAAAACTGTTTGAAATTTAAAAACTTCTGTCTTTGAAATAAAATAAATAAATATTTGATTGAAAATTTCAAACCCTTTGTGTTTTAAATAAATTTTAGGTAAAAACACATGAAATTCACGAAGGATTGTTTGTAATTTAAAGCTAATATGATTAAAGTCCCATTTACACATGTATCTTAAGCTTAATGCATATAAATTTATTTGAGATTCCCAACACCAATAAATAGAGTTTAATCTGAATTTATTTTAATACACTTGTGTATGAAATTTAAAATAAAATGTTCTGAAATTTGATACTCATTTACTTTAAAAATAGGCCACATAGTTCAGAAAACTAACCCTACACAGTGAAAAAAAGATCAATTTTGTTGCAGAGCAATTTGCTCTAACGATCATTTGATTCTCGAGATCATAACGATCGCACGCAAGTAACAACTACACTCAGGTGATATTTCCTAATATCAGATTTCGTTATCTTTTTTTAACTTTTCTAGTACTTTGTATACTAATTTTGTATAAAAATTGGACAGTTGCTTACTACAGTTACGCTGGTTTCCCTTCAGTTAATCGAATAAATCTCACGTTTCGGGACCCGTTCATTTTTCGGAACGGATAAAATTTAAGAAAGGTAAAATTTCAGAATGGGTTATAATACATAATGGTAAAACTTAGGAATATCAAAAATTCGGAAAAAGGAATAAATCAGGAATCCAAAACTCTGAATAGTATTTATTCGGAAGCCAAAGAAGCGGAATGGGTAAAAATTCGGAAACGTTAAAATTAGGAGAGTGAACAATTAGGAATAAGTAAAAATACGGAGAGGAAACATTCGGAAAGTAGAAAAATTCGGAATATTAAATAAATGTTGCTATTAGCAGGTCTATAGTTTTTTTATTTATGGTAGCATACAAATGTTTATCACAGTAAATTTGAATAGCATATCATAATAAATTTATGATATCCGTCATTTAAAATTTTTCACGAAAAAATCATTATTTTTTATTATTATATAATTTAAAAACAATTTTCAACGTACAGCATAAATTTATTATGACATGATATTTAAATTAACTGCGATAAACATTTGTTTGCTACCATATATAAACAATTATATACCTGCTAATAGGTATATTTATTAATAATTCCGAATTTTTCTACTTGCCGAATTTTTCCTCTCCGTATGTTTACATATTCCTAATTTTTCACCCTCCTAATTTTAACGCTACTGAATTTTCATCAATTCCGCTTCTATGGTTTCCGAAGATATACCTATCAGAGTTTTGGATTTCCGACTTATTGCTCTATCCCACTTTTTTCTATTCCTAAGTTTTACCATTATGTATTATAACCCATTCTGAAATTTTACCTTTCTTAATTTTTACCGTTCCGAAAAATGAACGGGTCCCCACGTTTCTTACTACTGATTTTAGTGAAAGGGAAGGAACAATGAGTCGTTCGTTTGTGAATTTAAACTTTACTCTTTGTATTTCAAAAAAATGTGCTGAAAATTCATAAAAAAGAGTGTTTTAATTTTGAAATAAACCAGTTGGATTTAAGATAAAAATGTGTGGAATTTAGAACACATTTGCTTGAAAATTTAGACACTTTACTATTTGATTTTTTAATAAAAGGTGTTCTAGAAATAAGAGAATTGTATATGATAATTGCTTCACATATTATTGAATTAAATTTTAAACAGAAATATTTAACAGCTTACTGTGAAAAAAGGTTAGTTGGGCCAACTATTTAGTTTGTACGGTTTGTTACTGCTATTTTATTAGTTGGGACAACCATTTACTTAGTTGCTGGTACTGATTGAATAGTGACTGCAGCTAATGAATTTTTTGTGCCCGCTAATAAAATAGCAGTATCAACTAATAAAATAGCAGTACGATATCTTAATAACTAAATAGTTGTCTCAACTAATCATTCTTTTTTCAGTGTACGTATTCTCTTATTGCCTCTAAAAAAAAAACATATTTCGTCCCCGAGAGATTCTGCAACTTCCTGCTTAGAACCTGCCTACTGATTTGAAATGGATTCAATCAATTGAAATTTCATTTCAATAAAAAGGCCGAGTCTTTCATTTTCCCATGTAATCGATGCAATGGACTAGGTATTAAAGGAACGCACGTGCGCGAGTCTTATTAGTATATCAGCTGTCCCGGAACACATATATAGCATATGTCACTTTGGCTCGTGCCAAAGACATAGGTGGTGGACCTTCCCCTCCGAAATTCAGTGGCGTATAACGTGTAATGTAACCAACCCTCATGATGTTGGTTCGCACGCGTCAATTTGCGTTCTGCGGATATAATCATGGTGGTACAATGTAAAATGTGCATGTATGGGGGGGCTTAACTTAAACGACGATTCGCAGTCGAGATGATTCGGTCACGTGCCCGTGAGAACAAAGTTCTCTCTAGTGGCTTCATGAAGTGTGTTTTTATGGAAGGGGCCCATTGCCCATCAATGATTCACGAGGGAAAAGGAAACGTTACTAACATGTGTCTTTTTCCTATATGGTACCTATATATATTTATATGGAACCCGCATAGTATTTATTGAAGTTTTCATAATTAAATAATTGATAGTGTGTATCCGTAAATTATCAAAGAAAAATAAATGGAACTTTTCCAGGTGTTTAATTGAAGTTGTTTGTCAAAAAGGGGCTAACCACTAAAATTTCGATTTCGTGGTAGATCAATAGAAATGAATTAACGTTTACATTTAAATTCATAATCACATATATTTTTTTAATTCATTTTTTTTAAGAATGTTTATGAATTTTGCTACTTTCTAAATCTGAATCAGTGAAATGTTACTGATTGCGGGGGTTATTTCACTGATTGAAATAGCTGGAAATCGGTCGCTGACAATCAGTGAAAATTTACTTATTCATTTAGTGAAATAACAACTTTAGAGAGTCAAATAATCAAATAATCATTGTAAAAACTTAAAACCCATAAACATGATCAAATCCTTAAAAAGGTTAATTCAGAAAATTTACAGCCCCAAAAATTAAAAAATTTATTTCATTAAGGAATTATTTTTGCTGCTTAAGTGAAAGAGTAACAACAACGCTTAGCTTTAAATCTTAAAGGTTATGTTTCACATGATTTACTCTGGTGCTACTGATTACTGAATAAGTCAGTGAAATCTACAACTACTATTTCAATCACCAATTTTTTCACTCATTTTTTTTCACGCTTTAAATATAAGTTATTAAGTTTCAAAATTAATTTCATGTTTCAGATCTTCACACTCTTTCCCCTATTCCCCTCTTTTCACCCTTTTTGAACAATTTTTTTGTGAAAAGCCCACTATTATATTTCTGTTCCGAAATTCGTCTCGTTTGGGTAAATTTTTTTTTTTTAATCATTTTTTGGGTTAAGGATTCATCTCTTTGATTGAAAATTTATTTGTTTTGTTGAAATTCCGTTTATATTTCGGTTGAGAAGTAGTTTTTTAACCGAAAATTTAACTTATCCATTTTTTATGGAAAATTTATCTCTCTTTGTTAAAAATTCAACTATTTGGTTGAAAATTGATATTTATTGTTTGAAAAAATCGAAGATAAAACAAATCTTTTTAGTTAAAAATTCAACTATACTTGATTGAAAATTGAACTACTGTATTAAAAATCGATTTATTTGCTTGACGATTTAAAATTCAAGTTGAAAATTCATCTCCTTAGTTGAAACTTCAATTTTACTTAGATTGAGAGTACATTTTTCAACTGAAAATGTAACTATTCTCTTTTTTATTGAAAATTGATTGTTTTGGTTGAGGATTCAAAGAAAATGTGCTTTTTTTTATAAAAAAATTAATCTTCTTGGTGGAAAATTCATACTTTTGTTGAAAATTCAGCCATTTAATTAAAAATTTAACTATTTGGTTCATTTTTTTTTAAGATTCACCACTTTGGTTGAAGTGTAACTATTTTTGTAAACATTCGTTTTTAATTTTTTTTGTGGAAAATCAATTTTTAATCTGATAATTTTTGGTTTAAACTGTGTACTCGATAATTTAAAAATTCACTTATATTTTGTTTGAAAAAATCGTCTATTTGGTTGAAAATTCCACTATTTTGTGAAAAATTCGTAATTTTTGGTTAAATTCAACTGGTTCAAAATTGGTTACTTTTGCTGAAAATTAATTTTTTTACCGGAAATTGAACTATTCTATTTTTGGTTTGAAATTGTAGTTTTTAGTTCTTGTTGAAAGGTAAAAAATTTAACTATTTTATTGAAAATTGTTGCCAATGTGTGTGTTTTTTAAAATACAACGGTTTAGTTCAAAATTAATCTTCTTTGTTAGAGGAATCGACTAATTATGTAAAAGATGAACACATATGTTACAAATTTATTTTTTAAATAAAAAGTTCATCTAAACTTTGTTGTTTTTTGGTTTAATATTAATTTTTCAACTGAAAATGTAACTGTTCCATTTATCGATGAAAATATATTTTTTCAGTTAAAAATTCATTTTTTTATTTTGGTAGAAGGATCATTTTCTTGGTTGAAATTTCCTTTTTTTTTTGTTTAAAATTGCATCTGTTTGTTTGAAAATTAACCTAGAACAGTCCAGTTTTTAATTAGAAATATAAATTTTCCACCGAAAATGGAATAGTTAAATTTTCAGGTAAGAAAAATAATAAATAATTTTTGCTGTTGATTTTACCTGTTCGAAAACCTGATCATTAAAAAAATAATAATAAAAGTAATTTTCTACCAAAAAAAAGAACGTTTGACAAAATAGTTAAATTCACAATCAAAACGGTTTATTTTTGAATCTTGCAATACTATAGTTGCAATTTACACCAAAAAAGATTAATTTTCTACAGAAATTGTTGAATTTTCAACAAAAGGAAATATTTTTCAACCAAATAGTAGATGTTTTGACCAAAAACATGAATTCCGAACTAAAAATACAAAAGTAGATTTTTCAACTAAAAAGAACGAACTTTTGACCTAAAATAGTTGGACTCTCTTACTGGTTCGCATTTAAACGAAAAATCGAGAAAAAGAGAAAGTTTCTTCAAAAAAGGGCGAAAAAGAGGAATTCATATAAAAAGGAGAAAAGAGACGAATAGCGGAAAGAGTGCGGAGAAAATGATGAATTTT